>NW_024349796.1:7615091-7727859 GCF_902729225.1 Pteropus medius | reverse complement strand
CATCCACCGTCCATCATCCATCCATCTACCCACAACACAGTTATCTAATGTGTCCCTACTTTTGGAACCGGACTCCTGGCTTTTGTGATCTGGTCCACCCTGCCTCTCGGTCACCCCTCCTTGGTCCCCTCTCCCAGCATCTCTTCTTCTACTTGCCCCTGAAGCACCAGTGTCCTCCAGGGCTCTGCCCCACCCCTCGGGCTTTCTCGCCCTCCACGCTCTTCCACTCTTTGCCTCAACTTCTCCCTTGGTACTGAGGACACTCAAAGCCACATCTCCAAACCAGCAGGGCATCTGCCGTTTTGCCCAGACGGGAGGATGCGAAGTTGACCAAAAGGAGCAGAAGGAGTCGAGGGCGACCCTCTGGATTCTGGAGCCGTTCGCTGATCTCAGAGGGAAGACGACCGTGCAGAATCAGAGGCCCCGATGCAGGGGCTCGGGGGGCTTCTGGAGCTTCGGGAAGATTGGGGATCGTAGATGCAAAGGTCCTCTGGCTGCTGTGTACAGAAGGAACCAGAAGGCCAGAGGAGCACGCGGAGCAGTGAGGCCGCACCTTGGGGCACGTCAGAGTCCCCAGACGGCTGGCGGAACACCCAGGCCTGGGCCCCACCCAGGGACCCTAGAGCAGTTGGTCTTTGGTGCGACCTCAGCCACCGGAGTGACCCAGGTGTGTCCCAGGTGTGTTCCATTTTTGAGAATTCGGGTACTCCTGTCTCCAGATGTTTGAGAAATCTGGGGAATCTCTGAAAGTGCCACCCCGAGGGACTTCGCTTCCAGTGGGAGCAGAGGGGACCCCGGCCTATAGAAAGCACGGCGAGCCTCCCATGACGAAGACGTGGCGCCCAGACCGTAGGGTGTGGGAGCAGAAAGGGGCCTTGGTGACCTTCTCTGTCACCAAGGAGAGTACATGCATGGGAGGCTGTGTATGGGCTCATCCGGAGGGGCATAGTTTTTACTGCTGCATCTCATCAATTCTAAAACATAATCTTTTCATTTAACATTGGACAACCAGGACGCATTATACAATCAGGTGTCATTTAATTGGCAGTTTAAAACAGTTTATCAGTGATACGTCAAATAAAGGAGCATCTTATAATCAATGGCATCTTAGAAATGATGGCATTATTTTGCTTAATTTTAAAAACTCACTTGGAAAGTCATTGAACGAGATGGCCTATGGGGTGAGTACGTTGTCCTCTGGATTTATTGAGACAGTGAAAAATCCGCCAGCAAAGCAGTTCCTTTGCTAGCTGAGGTTGTGGCACATACATCTTTGATGCCCTGAAACGTCAGATCTGTGCTCCCTCTTGGCAGGAGCCTAAGAACTGCCTGCGGTGACCATAACCCCGATGGCGACACCAATGACGATCCAGTCCCCAGAGTTTATCGTCGCTTTTCCTTCCACTGTGGGGAAACATACTTCACTCCCGTGACAAATGAGGGGAGTTTATGGGCCTTACTGGGCAGCCAGCAGGGCTCATCCCCGTCATGGTGGGGGAGAACGTGAAGCAGGTGTGGGGGGCACACAGGTCCCGCGTTCTGCCCGCTAATTTTTCAGGAGCGTGTTGCATAAATGGGTTACAAACAGCCCCTGTGTTGTTTACTTCTTCGCAGTGGGCTAGAACCATTCGCTCCAGGCCCACCCGCACCAAAGTCAAATTGTTACACATCCAGTAAGGACGCAAGCACACTACAGCCCAGCTTCATGGAGCCCCCTGAAGATGCTACCCAGAAGACACCAACCCCCTCATGGCTGCAACAACCCTTCAAGTGAGCGCTGGACTGTCCGAGATCACCGCGGCCTTAGCCCACCCCACCCCAAGGCCTCCTCTGCAGAGAGAGGCAAAGCCAGAAGCATTTCCTTGAACCTCTACCTACCTGGTCCCTGGTCAGGGTTTGCAGATGAGAGGCACCCCTGAAACTAAGGGGAAAGAAGAGGAAACGCCATTATTCTCTGGAGGAAGTTGCAGTCAGACTTGGGGAGTTGAGAATCGGGGTTTCTTTCTGGAGCACTCGTGAGACCCATCCCTTTCTGCTGCACAGGAAGCCGGTGGGAGCTTCCTGGACGCCCTTGACACCTGACTTCTTGGCAACACCACATCCAGGCTCCATCTGCTCGAGTGTCACAGGCCAAGCAGCCTCAGATGCAAAGGACTGAATGACTCTGCTCATGTGAAGTTCTAAAACAGTCAGAATTAACCTACGTTGATGGAAATCACAACAGTCGTTATCTGAGGTGGGGCAGGGGTAGGTTTTGGCAGGAAAGGGCAAGACGGAACTTTCTAGGGTGATAGAAATACTCTATATCTCGATCGAGGTAGCGAGTGATTACATGGGTGTAGACAATCGTTAAAACACATTGAAGTTGTACACTTAGGATCTGTTCATTTTATTGTGTATTTTAAAAAAAAAAAAAAAAAAAAAAACCTCAGGGATTTCCTGCTCAGACTTCCAGAGGCATCGCCTAGACCTCCAGAGGTCAGATTCAGGAGCAAGGAATGGAACGTCCAAACCAGCAGAGACGGAGGCAGAGGCCGACGGAACGCAGGGAAACCTGGATGGTCCATGCGTTCAGCGTAGCCTCACCCCTGCACCCACGAGCTGTCCATGCGCATTTATTGTGTGCTAGAGCTATGCTGCTTGTTCCACATAGCTTTTAATCCTGGGAGGAAAGCAACAACAACAACAGCAAAAAAACAAAAACAAAACTTGAGGCTCCGAGCGGTTAAACAACACACAGCTAGCTAGGCTGACACCTCGAGTCTTCCTATTCCAAGTCCAGAGTTACTTCTGTGGCTGTCTCTGGCGGGGATGCTAGTGGGATCTCCTGCCCCGTGGCTCATTTGGGGGCTGCGGCCTGAGCAAGGCTAGAGGTGGCGCCTTCACCAGCCAGTGACTCTCGCACCAACTTTTCCCCCTTCGTTTGACACCTACGCCTTCTTCCTTAGAAGCACCACTGGTTGATCCTGGTCCCTTCTCCAAAAAAGTTCTCCTGTTTCACAGGGACCAACACAAAGAAACGCTGGCGACTTATTTTGCAAATCCCTTGGGGGCTTGGCACGACCTACAGGCCTGGAATACGCTGGCCCTATAACACGGTTGCCGATGGGGAAAGAGCCGGGAGCCCATTCATGGTCAAGGTCATTGGAAAAACCATAAAAGCAATCTCAAGTGTTAGGCACTGAGGGTTACCCGAGTGACAAACCCAGGTCAGCACAGCAGAAAAGTGTCCCAGCTTCTCCTGTGCCAAAGTACCTGCTTCCTGAAGGGGCTGAGGCCCGATGAGACATGATGTCATTGGTTTTGTCACGTCTCGGTGAGGTGACCTTGCAGGAGAGGAGATGGAGGAACAAGGCCCTGTGGTGATGAAGTACTCGAGTGGGGAAAAAAACAAGACTCCCCGCCCGCTGGACCAGGTCCCCGACCTTCAAGAACAAAGTTGCCTTGTCATACTCACCTAGACCATGGTGCCTGAGAGAGCCACAGGACCCGTAGCGAGTTCCTGCCACAGAACTGTCTGCAAAATAAAATCATTCAATATCCTAAAAGGGCTATCTAAATGGAAGATACTGTGGCCATGGAGAAATAAAATATTCAATTACTAAGTAAAAGAGATTAAAAGTCCCTTGAATCTTAAGAAAAATAAAATTGAGCAAAAGTTTATATATATCATTCATCTGTTGAAATAATAATATTGTTCTTTGTTGATGATTTAATTTTAAGATTCTGGCTGGTTCTGTTTTCTCTGTCTTCTGCCAAGCGCAGAAGTTAACTCTATTTTATATGTGCATATATCGATGAATTATTTTTGTCTGTATTAAAGTATTACTAATGAAACGCACACAGAGTTAGACATTAAATAATACCAATGACTCCTAACGAAGACTTGTAGTCAATCCCCTGTCCCACCAGCCTCTTTCGATCTTTCTAGCCTCCCCTCCCCCAGCACAATCACTCATGTGGTTTCCTTTGGTTGGGCCACCCCTAACAAAGATAAGGTGTTTGTGGGGATGTCCTATTAGCTGTAAAATGAATTGGTCTACCACATGTCTTTAATTCCTTAAATAAAAAGTCTGCCTCCTTCTTAAAATTTTTTTTCAGTGGAAGAATAATACCATACAGATAAGTGAACAAATTAATCAGTACAGATAAAATATATTGTCACAAAGTGCACACACCCATGTGATCATCACCCAGGTCAAGAAATGGAACATGTCGAGCGTTCCAGAAGCCCCCCGCCCCCACAACACGCTCCACCCTCTCCCCCCAAAGGAAACCATTGGCCTCATTATCATTATAGATGAGTTTTAGCTTTCTGAAATTTTTAAAAATGGAACCACTCAGTATGTAATAGTTATACCTCCCTGCTCCGACTTAATAATTTGGGGAGATTTCCTCATGTTGTTTTGCACGTGACTATAATTGGCTAAGTGTCATTTCTGCATAGGTTTCGGTGGCCGCAATTTAATCTATTTTACGACTGGCGGACATGTGGCATGTCTCCAGTGCTGGCTACTACAGATAATGCTGCCACAAACGTTTCTGTCTTCTGGCCCATATGCGCACAGATTTCTGGCGTGTGCGTAGCCATGAGCAGAGCAGAACTGCGGCGTCATAGGGCACGTGTGCATTTGACTTCGGGAGATGACAGGAGACCGTTTTTTAAAGTAAACCAATGGACACTCTCTCCACTAACACAGGCGAGTTTTAATAGCTGCACATCCTCGCTAATACTTGGCACTGTCAGTCATTTTCATTTTAGCCATTCTGGTGAACATGTAGTCGCAACACAGTGTGGTTTTAATTTGCATTTCTCCAATGGCTAAAGAAGGTTGACTGTCTTTTCTCTTTCTTTTAGACACTGGTGTACCTTTGTGAAATTCTGAAGTCACCGGTCTATTTTTCTTCGGTGTTGTCTCATCGATTTGTAGTTCTTTCATATTTCAGCTATGAGTTCTTTTCAGATACATGTATTATTTTATGTGCTATGGTTTGTCTTTTTACTCACTGATGGTCTTTTCTGATGAGTAGTCTTACTTTAAATGTAGTCATCTCTCTTGATTCCCTTCTTGTCCTAGATCCTGGCCCTATTTACTGCCTTGTCGCTCTCCGGTGTCTTTAAATAGATTTAAAAAATAGTTTCTCCAGCTTTTCTAGACGTTCCCAGTGGAAGAATTGGGCAGAATTCCCTCAGGCAGTCGCCATTAATTTGTGTAGTTCTTTCTTCCAGCATTTTTTTTTTTTTTTATTTCTCAATACACGCTCAGGATGCTACTTCTTGATTTAACATTCTAGACATTTTATATTGATTTTATATTATGCTGGTGAACATTTATCTATCTCACACTTGCGCTACATGTCTTCCTGTCCTCCCGATAGAGTTATTTCATAATTTCAAACTTTCAACCACGTTTACTTTATATAATATCAGGACTATCTAAAATATTAGCCACTACAGATTTAAGTGGTAGACGAGAAATTTTCAAAGTCAGTTGTATTTGGGGTGATGAGTCAGATCCTGTCTGAAGTTTTCAGGATTTTCCAGAATAGTCTCAATTTCAAACACAGCAAGTGCTTGCCATTCTTAGGCTGAATGATGTGGTTCCTCCTATTTCGGAGTGACCCCGAAGGACCACACTCTGGAATTTATCCCTTTACCGAGGCCTGACTCGGAAAGGCTGTGAAGCAAACGCAGGACAAGCAGCATCTCAGCCGGCCGCCCGGCACCCACATCTCTACGTGGCACTGCCCGTCACGGCTTTGGCCATTTCTGCAGCAGCTCTCGTGAAGTGAGACTTGGAAAAATGGCCTCAGAAAGAATTCCAAATGCCGGGGGGCGGGACACAGAAGAAAGGGTCTTTCCTCAGAGAGCTCTACTCCAGACGGGTGGGCAGCCAGACAGGAGGCAGGAAGTCGTGCTTGTTTTAAAGGAAAAGCTGGAGTGCCAGGAGCGTGCCCAGAGAGAGAGGACTCTGGGCTGCAGGCACCCCAGGCAGCTTGGTGGACTGGATTTTGAAGACCAAGTAGGATAAATGTGCAGAGACGGGAGAACATTCCAGAAGGAAGCGGTAGAATGGGGGGGTAGGGGGTGCTGTGTGTGTGGGCGGATGGGCACAGCCATTGTTTAAATATAAAAACAATAAATGCAGGGCAAACTCAGTCTCAGATCGGAGGGTGCCCAGAGAAGCCAGGAGAACAGAGAAAGAGAGAGACAGACAGAGACAGAGAGAGACAGAGTGTGTGTGCACGCATGCACGTGTGTGTGTGTGTGTGTGTGTTGGAGGAGTTGGGATGGGGGGAATACCATGAGGGACAGGGAGTGACATTTGGGAGTGCTGAGAGCCAGGCCTAGGGCACTGCTCAAAGAGCTGCAGCTGACCCTGGGCTATGCTGGGCTTGGAGGAGGCTCAGTGTGAAGCCAGGGGGTAATTTTGGCACATCTTGGTTTAAATTTTTTAATTTAAACTTTTTAATTTTAATATTTTTTAGAAAAACATTTCTATCTTAAACATTAAAAATGAAACAGAAGGCAAACTATGTATAGATTTCTTTCAAGATAAAAAAATACAATTTTTTTTTCAAAGAAATTCCGACTGCCTTTAGAAGGCTCAGTGCGTGCGCCCTCTTGTGGCCACTGGAGCAGCTAACGACAAGATCCGAGAAGCCCTGACGTCCTTGGCCAATTTAATTTTTACGGCCACTGTACGAGGCAGATACCATCACGCCCACAGATGAGACAGTGAGGCCCAGCGAGGGTGTGTGACATGCTCGAGGTCACGGAGCCTACGATCCGCAGAACCGGAACTCAAACCAGGATCTGCGTCCAAAGGCGAAGGTCTTTCCATAGCAGCCGCAGCGGTCGATAAATGACAAAAAGGAAATAGAGCAGAGAGAGTTTGGTGCTAAAGCACGGAAGGTCTCAGACGCCAGGCTGAAATACAGGTCACCTGTAAAACACGCCGTGATGACTCACAGGGTTAGGTCTGGAGGAGGCGAAGGCAAGACCGTCCACGGCCGCCAGAAATCTCGGTATTCTCGTCCCAGCTTCTCGGAGACCACGTCCTGCCCCCGAGACGGAGCGTGACCTGCACCCGGCACTGGCTCTGCTCTCCTGGCTGCAGTGGGAAATGTGCCTCTTTTCTGATCGTTTTCTGCTCCGGGTTTTTCTGCAGAGCACAGCGAGCTGGGGGTCCCTGGCCCACCCTCATGTCCGCCATCTGTAACTTCTCTCGAGGCGCCCTTCCCACGACTGGGAAATATTCTGTGGTATGGGTAGAATCTTCTGGATCTATTACTTCCCATTTGGGGGTCAGCGAGACAAGACACCGTGTTGTTATGAAAATCAAGAGCTTTATACTGTGTTCGTAGCAGGAGAAAAAAAAATCCTTCAGAAAACGGTAACTTAGCGCTGCCTGTGGCTTGAGATCGGCTGAAACCGCTCCTTCGACTAGGAGATGGTTGCTATAGTTTGCAACTGAATGCTGTCGTCTTTCTTCTTTTCCTTTTCCTTCCGTAGTATGTGCTGAGAGAGTTTATCGAGAAACCAGCCGACGTCCTGGAAGTCCTGCGGCCACCTCAGGTACTGCCGTTTCTGTACAAAGGCCCTGATGGCCTCGTGTTTCATGAGCTGGTACTGGGACAAGGACCCGACCACCACCATGATGACGAGGGCACCGTTCAGGTAGGCCAGAGCCCTGCTCTGGGCGTAGCTGAAGGCTTCGAGGCACCAGCCGTCTCTGAGGAAGTGTCTGCTCACCAGGCACACGACCTTCCTGCTGCTCCGCACGGCGTTGTGGATGTTAGCGATGTGGTTTTCCCCTGGCATGAAGTCTCTCTCTTCGAAGCACAGGCGGAATCTGTTTTGGTCGCTGTACTGAGCGTCCAGGTGCCTGAGCAAAGCATTGTGCACCCACTCGAAGTCCTTGCTACTGAAGCACAAATAGGCATCGTATGTGTACGTGTCGGAGTCTCTTCCCAGGGTCCGGTCCTCAAATAGCAGCCTCTGGACCATCTTATAACAGAGGAAACAGAAGCCCCGGAACTTCACGACTGTGAGGACGGTCAAGAGGAACAGGACCAGCGTGACGGTGAATAAGATGAAAAGGGAGAACTTGAGGGACCTGAGGATTTCCTCTTCGTCACAACCGTCCGTGGACACGGAGTAGAGGGAAGTCCCAGAGAGCGAGTTTGGGTACATGCAGTATATGTCTGCGTGAGACCCAAATATAGTGACATTGGTTTGATTGAGCCACCTGATGAAAGCGCTAAGTTCACACTCACAGATGAACTTGTTATGAGTTATGTCCACGAAACGAAGTGATGCAAATACGTCAGGATCAGGAGACAGGAGCTGGTTTCTGGATACATCCAGGATCTCTAAGTTAGGCGGTAAGTCGCCAGGGGAGAGGACCGTCAGCCTGTTGGAGTTGAGGCTGAGTCCCCTTAAGGCAGTCAGATCGCTAAATACTCCTGGTGGGAGAAAAGTCAGGTAGTTATTATTCAAATATAGGACCTGGAGACGGGGAAGCCCCTTAAAAACATCCCAACAGGAGCCGGTCTCCCAGGCAAGCTGCAACATATTTTCTCCGAGGAAAAGCTTCTCCAAGCTGAGACTCTCTGAATGGACACGACCTTGGTTACATGAGGAAAAGCGATTTTGATTTAAAATGAGAATCTGGAGATGAGGCACCTGGAGAAGGAAGTAGAGATTATCCAGACTTTCTAGCCTGTTCTCTGATAAGTGGATGAAGTTGGCTGTGAACCTGATGGTTGGCAAAGTCGCCAGTTTATTGCCACCCAAAAAGATATTAGGTATACTGGGAATAAAATAAATGGTTTTGAGGGCATTGTCTCGGAGGTCCAAGGTATTTAACTTTTCCAGGAATCTGAACGTTTCTTCCTGAATGATCCCGATGTGGTTCCTCTGCAGGTCGATGTGGGCCACGTTAGCGAGTCCGTAGAAGTTAAAATTGTAAAGCTCCCCAAGAAGGTTGTGTGACATATTGAGAACCTGCAGACTGTCGAGTCCGTAAAACGCCTCGTGTGCGATCTTGTTTATCTTGTTGTGGGCAACGTTCAGAACCTTCAGCTCCGCGAGGGTCTCAAAGAGTCGGAAGTTCAGGGAGAAGATAAAGCCGTGGGAGAGGTCCAGCTGTGCCACTGAGCTTCCGGCCAGGCCGGCAAACGTGCTCTGGTCAGGATCTTTGATGTTGTGGAAGCCAAACCCAGAACCCATATTGTGGTAGCCAAGAACCAAGGAGAAAATCTGGCTTCCGTTAATGGCGTTGCTAAAGTTCCTTGTGATGTCCACGGTCCAGCCATTGCCAGAAACGTCTAGGGTTTCCAGGATCACGTCTCTGAACGGGTTCATGCACCTCCCCCAGTCCACCGAGACCCTGCTGTACAGGTTGTTAGCAGCGAGTCTCAAAAATGAGAGCGTTTTCCCTCGGAGGGGCTTGAGCTCGTGCTCACACACTATGGGTATTTGGTTGAGGAAGAAATCGATGGACTTCAAGGAATTCAATTCCCTGAACGAAGGATGGAGGGAAAGGCTGCGAATCTGATTTGTGGACAGGTCCAGGCGAGACAAAGACCCCAAATTTCTGAAATAACCATCTTTTAACACAGCATCGGAGAGACCGCAGGAGAACAGTCTAAGTTCAAACAGATGGGGCAGCCCCTGAAAAGCATCCGGATGCAAGAAGTCTATCTGACTTTTGCCCAAGTCCAAAATTCGAAGACTGGGCAGGTTTCTGAAAGCCTCTTTGTCAATAGTTAAGGATGAAAACTGAGTTCCGAGCTCCAGCAGCTGCAGCCGCTCCAGGAAGGGGAAAGACGTGGCCGTGACTGTCTTGATATAGTTGAAGCTTAGCAGGAGGCTCTCAGTGGTGTTGAGGACCCGGGGTATCTGGGTGAGGTTGCAGAAACGATATAAGGCCATCCGACCATCAGAGGAGCAGGAAGAAATTCCAAGCACAGGACTGGCCACGAGCAACACTCCCAGGAGAAGGTCAAGGTGATCTCCCATGATCCTACAGAGAAGGGGAAATAAAAACACAGGCGTCTAAGCTTGAGGCATTGCACAGGGGTCCTTAGAACTCAGGGAATCCTGAGATGTGCCTGCTCTCTGAGGCCCTTTGTTCCTCTGGCTCCGTGGACAGGCCCGTTGACAGATGTTGTCTGCTCTAGACAGAGTTCTTCTCACTCTCTCTGTGTCACTTAGATTGTATTTTCTACGTGGTTCTTAATTGTTTTAAGGTCATGGACCCCTCTGAGAACCCGATGACAGCTCTGATTCCTCCGGAAATGCACACTGGCATCGTAAACCATGTTTTGCACCCAATTTCAGGGGGTTCCCTGACCTCCTGAAGCCCATTCCTGTCAACCTCACACTGAGAACCTTTCATATAGAGATAACCACCACCACATTTTATATTCTACAAAAGGGCTTGGAAGACGTTTTCTGTTAAGGGCCAGATGATAAAGATTTTAGGTTTTGAGATCCAAAAGCCATAGTTTGGTGACCTCTGTTCTAGAAGAAGGAGAATAGAAACTTCGATTTCATAAATGAGGATTTGAAGTGACTTCGGATCAACATGGTCTGATACCGAACCGCCAGTATTTGCAAGAAAGAACTAATTTGGCCCCCAAGTTGCTACCAGCTTTGCAGCCGCTGTAACTAGACAGAAAAGTTCCTGCAGAGACCTGGGAGTGAGGACACCAGCTCAGAATAACAGAGTTAAATATTTTAGTTTCACTCCTGTCTTTTTACAGATGACTCTGCTGCTCCTCAACGCGTCCTCTGAACTGGGTAGCTTGACCTTGAATTTGTGGTCACGACGAGTGACGAAAGAGAGCCCCAAACCATAGATACTCCAAAACATGGAATTTTCAAGTCCACAACAGGGAGGCTAAAATTAACAGTGAGGTGCGTAAGGTCAGCTGAACAAATAGATTTTAAAGAAAATTATTTGGGGTTTTGTCATGTTACAAAGATACTATGTAGACCTGTTTTCTTATGAAATACAGAAGATGTAACGTAACTACATTTTTATCTCTGAAACAGACTTTAAGAGATGAAGAGCCAGGACAGGTGAGCAGGGGAGTGCGGGGAACTAGCCGGTTGGCAGGAGTCTGGAGGGGCAGCTCATGAAGACAGAGCTGGTGGGGACAGCCCACCCACGCGGGTGTCCTGGGTCAGGAGCAGGAAGCCGGGTGGCAGTCAGTGTAAATGAACACTGGTACTGGGCAAATCTAGTCTACAGACGAGAATCAGCTACTCGTTTAAGATCCGAAAAAGCCTCAGAAAGAGGAGCGCCCAAGAGTGGTCTCGAGGCAGAGAGAGCGAGCAGGTGAGGAACAGGCGTGGACACAGGGACATCCACGAGAGAAGACTAAGTGACCTCTAAGGGGCTGAGGCCAACGGGAGCAAGAGCGGGGAGAGCGTGAGTAAGGCCGAGAGGAAACTCCTCCAGCCCGGGCCACCTGCTTTCCCAAAGTTTAGGTTGTGGGGAGCAGCATTTGACCCTGTCAGAGGCCGGCGCCATCTAGTCAGAAATCCAGGTCTCTGAGAGCTGGCAGAGGGAGCAAGGGAAGGGCCGGGGCAGCCTGCTCCCAAGCCACTGTCAGAAAGAGGGTGAGAAGCAACACCTACAGTTACTTAGACTGTGAGCTCTGCCGTCAGGTGGCGTACGGATTCCTTCCAAAATGTCACCATGCTATGCAAAATCACAGTGAGCAGGCAGGGCTTCTGCAGGAAGGCGCCACGCAGAAACCTCCTGAGCGGCACGTGAAGAAGCATGTGAAAACGGCAGCACCGTTTTGAGCCCGTTACGTGGTTAAGAGGTACGTAAACCCTGCAATAAATATCTCTTCGCCTTGGAAAAAGAGGGAAAAAGCAACACTCCTGACACCCCAGCAAGTCCTAGAAATTCAGGCCTTGTGGGTCTGGCGAAGGCTGGAAAGTTCGCTTCACAGCCGCATCCCAGGCACTTTGAAGCAGGCGGTCAGCGGGCCTGGTCTGAGAAACGCTGGTCGAAGGATTCCCCCAACTCGGACACCCCGGGGCTGTCCTAGAGGAAGAAGGGCGGAAAGGAATTCGGAGGGCTGCGAGCATTGGGGGCCAGCCTGCTCGGAGGGCTGGGGGTCCGGCAGAGCCAGCACATCGGTGCGGCCTTTGAGCCACACTCCCGCCAAGAGCTGTCAATTAAGATAATGAGGCCGGAGGGAGGAGGGTCAGCGTCTCTTTCATTCGAGTTGAGTTCATTTAGCTTCATCTCAGCCCTTAGCGGAGCAGCTTCCCTTTCACGACTTGATTGTCTGGACAGCACTGCCATGTGCCTGAGCCCGGGTGAGTGAGGGGCCGAGGGGTCTCCACAGGACCCGGGGAGGCCTGCACTTCAGGGGCACCTCCGTTCCAGGCCATCGCAGCCCGCAAATCCCCCTAGCTGGAGCCAGGGCTGCACTTGTGCTGATTGATGCTCGATCCTTAACAAGTAACACCAGTGATGGGGTCCTCGGTGGGGTCCGGAATTCTCGGCGGCAAGGCTGCAGAGAGAACCTTCTCCTGGCAGGTGGTGGCCCACATCTGGCGGGTGGCCGGGTCTTGGGTGTGGAGGACTCGCTCTCTGAGAATACTGAATTCACTTCTGAATGGGTGCTTGGGAGAGATTCTCCAAGTTCACGTTGCAATAGAAATCCTGGACCGAGGCCAAACATGCAGTGCAAACTGAGGCTTGGATGAAGACTCAAGGCCAATGGGCAAGGTGAACCTCATGATCAAGTGCGTGCTCTAGATGCAGAGTTCTCTAGATGCAGCATATAGAATCCCATTGGAACATGCCAGCAAACGGGCACCACAAAGTCCGAAAGGTTGTTAGGGCCCCAGTCCTTCCAGCCTGGCGCCTCCCTCCGACGATAATTCCAGTAAAACATATGGGCGGCAGCACTACCTTGAACTTGGCTTTGCTCCCCGGAAGCAGTTTCAGCTTCTTTCAAAAACCACAGGATTTGCTGCTGCTGAGCACTGCCAATTCTCGAGCCCCCTGAGTGGGGAACCTTCGCCTGCTCCTCCCCGCACAGCCCTGAGCTTCCTCCCTCCCCTCATCCTCCCAGTCTTTTGAGGGCACCGTTGTTATCCCCCTTATACAGATGAGGACACTGAGGCCCAGAGAAGTTAAGTCACTCACTGAAGACGACGCAGCCCCGTCTAGTGTCCACCGTCAGCCCAGTGCCTCGTGCGTGGCTGCACTGTGGTTGAGAACGGGGGGCTGTAGCCCACCGCCAAGTCATTGTCTCCTAATCTGTGGTCACTTCCTCTCAGTCACAAAGGGCACGGGCCCCAAGTGGAAGATGCGCCTCTCGGCCCCTCGCCCGCTTCGCCTTCCCTGCGAAGTTCCACCTCGACCCGGGTGGCTCGCGCCTGAGATGCCCCCCTGAATCCCGACCCCTCGCCCGCTCACGCCCGGCTCCCTCCCTTAAACGTCCCCACCTCCTTCTGCCTCCCCGTCCTTCTCCCTTCGAGCCCCCCTTCAACGTCGTCCATTCCAGCCTCCTTGCTCTCCTGCCCCACCTGTCTACACCCGCTGTCTACACCCGCTGCCTGCCCGCGTGCCTGCGCCAGGCGGCCAAGCTCTGTCAGGGAGTGGCACGCAGAGGTGGCTGGCACTCACATCGGGGTGCCGTATCCGACCCATTCTGTCCTCCACACGACTCCCAGGTGCCCCAAGTGTCCCCACCGGCGCCCCCAGGAGCGGTCAGCCTTGCTTCTAGGCAGGCCTGAGTCTTGACCTGAAGCTCACGGCAGCCACTGGGGTGACCCACCGAGCCAGGCAGCGCTGCCACAGGGGGCTCGTCGGGGTCCTGGGGGCAGCACCCTGTGGCGCCTCTGGGAGGTCCGGAGGGTTGGGCCAGGCCCGGGCGGCCACACCCAGGCTAGCGCGGCCAGAGGGGGCGCCCCATTCGTGCAAGCCGAAAGCAAGCGAGCTCCTCACCCACTTGTCAGGCCCACCGCACACCTGAGCGGGACAGTCATTAGCATCTGGCGAGCTCGCCTCTCAGGAGGATGGTTTAGTTACCGCTGACAGTTGGGGGCCATTAGGGTCTGTTTGCATCGCTAAGTGTGTCTGACTCCATAACACAAAGTGGGTCTATTACGTGGAGCTAGTGAAACATTCTTCTTTTAGGAGCAGTTTCTGTTCCATCAGCCGCGCAGCGGGGGGCGGGAAGGAGGCACCTCGAGAAACTCTGTCAGATGCCTTGCCACACTCCCGGAGCTGCCAGGAGCTGGTGACTCGGTCAGGACGGAAATGAGCCGAGTCGCTGGGACTTGCTGAGGCTCTGCCTTTCCCAGAGCACCGACTAAAGGTCTGGGAAGGTGTCCCCAGGAGCTGCCAAGCACTCCAGTGTGTGGTTGCAAAGCCGGCCCGCGTCCCTTTCTGTACATTTGAATTTCATTTCCGGGGGCAGCTGTTACTTTGTTCTCTGTGGGTCACGGCCACCTTGCCGGCATCTAGGACGTGAATGGATGAGCTCGTGATATCCGGCCCCCGGGTCCTCCCGCCCTGTCCGTGGCCCTGCAGAGCCGACAGCTGGGTGCTGAGGGCTAGTCTGAGGGTGCGCAGAGCGCCTGGCATGCACTGGTCTCGGCGGGAGTCTGGGCCCTTCCAGGCAGCCCCCCTCACCTGCTTTCTTCCCTCCTACCCGGGGCTCCCTTTCCTCCTTCAGGGAGTGTCATCTGCTGGTATTGTACCATCGTCTTCTGAGAGTGACCTTGTCCCTTCCTTCTTTGTCCTTATCTGGACACACCTTGAAACATCCTTGTGGACATCTACACCGTTTCCCCCAAAGTCAGAGCCTTCGGGGCTGCAGCCTCCCGGAGGACTTTCTAACTGGTCCAGCCTTGCCTCGTCCTCGTCTTGGGTTATGGACCCTCGTTTCCATCTTCAGCGTATATATACATTATTCAAACATCCCACTGGTCTCCTTAATTCCCCACCGGAAGAAGCTTCAAGCACGACATCAATGCGGTTGGTGGCCGACTCTGTGAAGCTGGCCTGGGGACACCGCCAGCACTGGATCCCTTCCTTTCCAAGTTTGTGCTGCTGCCCGGCCCCCAGCCCCACTGCGTCCTGCCTGGGCCACTGCAGTGACCTCCTAGCCGATCCAGCCCGGTCCATCCTATCCCGACACACATTTCTCTCACTCAGCTACGCAGCGGGGCATCCAGAGCACTGCTCTGAGCGGAGGCCTTGCTGGCTCCCTCTGCCCACGAAGGTCGGACTCTTCTCTTCAGGGCGTAAGAGTTCAGGGCCCCCACCGTGCCCTACCATCTCGTCCTGGAATGGTTCACGAGAGAGGGCCCTTAGCCCCTGACCCTCTCTCATTTAACAGCGGGGAAGTCAAGCCGACCTACGGTCCTGACTGTATCTACAGTCTCGCCCTGTGCTCCAGGAGCAGTTTGCTGTCTCAGAATTGGCCTCCATTCGATTTCTCTGCTTAGGCCGGTCCCCGGGCTTGAACGCTGGTATTTGTCTCATCTGCTTATGCAATTCCAACTCGCCCTTCAAAGCCTGTCTCAGAGGCCGGGCTCTTCCACGAATCAATTCTCATATGGCCACAGGCACTTTATCTCTCCCTGTCTTGATATTCTGTCTGCATCTCCATGAGAGCATTTTTGTTATTTTGTGCCTTCCCCCAGGACTGTAAATTTTGTGAGGGCAGAGACCCTTAAGTACACAGCACGACGTAAGCACCCCAATAATATTTTTTGTAATCATTTCGTTTATTTTTAAAATTTCTTTTTAATCGTAGTTGATGTACAATACTATAAAAGTTTCAGGTGTACAGCATAGTGATTCAACATTTCTATACCTTGCAAAGCCATCACCACGATGTTTAGTACCTATATGTCACCCTATGCTGTACCTTACATCCCCATGACTTATTTTATAACTGGAAGTTGGTACTTGTTTCCTCATCGGTATTTTGAAGATTTGTTTTCATCGGGGTACTTACCTCCCAGTTCTACCACAAGGAGCTTCTGATATGTTCTTCTTACTCTATGGGCACAGGTCCCCTGGTTGTTTAAGGACTTCAGTTCCTGACACCAGAAACTTCATCTCAGACATGATGGTGGTCAGTGATTTTTCAGTGACTCAGGAGAAAGGGCTTTTGTTTTCCTAAGGGAGAACAGGAAAGCCAAGTAAGAGAGAGAAACAGAAAATGTTTTTCTATGTCATTCGGCAATTTTCTTTGTAGAAGAATTTAAAACTTTAGCTATGTCTCTTCTTGAGTGGAATTCTAATTAGAAAATGTCAAGGCCATTTTGTCAACCAGAGCACATGGAACCTCAGAAGTGAAGGGATCTTGAGCAATCTGAGGCCCAGCCTGTGGTTCAGAAGGTGGGTATCTAAGCCAGATGGTCAGCCTTTCTTCCCTGTAACTCCAGGAAGGAAAACCCTGCACTTCATAATCTAGTCCATCCTTATTAAATCACTGCAGTGGTGATTTACTTCAAGGAAGCGTCTCCCTTGAACCTAGAAGTCCCTTTCATGACATATCTGTGGTCATTTACTGGGGACTCAAGCACAAGAGTGAGGACAAGCCACCGTGAGCAAAGAACTTGCAAGTTTCTAGGGAAAAACAGCTAAGCTCGCTATCAGAATGTGACATTTCTAAGCAGTACATCGGGGTAAATGATGGCTGAGTTAGGAGACATGGGATAATTGCCAGGTCTCAGATTTAGGATGAGAAGGGCAGTGGAAGTTGAACTGACTTCTAATGCTTTCCATTATTTTATAGATGATTACACTGATGGTCAGAGAGGGTAAGCATTTGCCTATGGTCACGCATCTACTAAATTGTGAAAGTAGGACTTGAATCCACCTGCAAACTTAGTTGTCATTTTGATCTTTCAAAAAAAGTCAAAATTGAATATGCCATGAAACAGATACAGAGCCTCAAAGGGTGCTTTGCATATGAAGCACCTGGAGATCTTGCTGAAATGCAGATTCTGATTCAGTCGGCTGGGCCGGGACCTGGGATCCTGCATTTCTAACAAGCCTCCAGGTGATGCTGATGCTGATTCATTGACCACAATTTGAGTGGACCTGTTATCTGCATCACTGCTCACTACTCGGGCTGCCCCGTTTTCCTGGAAATGAAGTGCGTGTGACCAAGATACGGCATGATCACTTTGGAAAGAGGGCCGTGTTAATACGGTCACCTTTTTCTCAGCCCTAGAGGGTGAGGCGTCAGATGATTCCTTGAAGAAGATTCATTTGAGGCTTCTGAGGCTTCTCGACAGGTCACCTCGTTTTACTTGGAGCTATGGAAATGGGAGCTTGGGTGCAATTTCTGATCCCAGGACAGGCGCTTCCCCTGGAGACCAGCAAGGGGCGCACCAAGGGCAGAGACGGAGAGGAGGAGCCTGCAGGACACGCTGAGCTGGGGGTGTTGAGGCCGCCAGCCTCCCTAAGCTAAGCTCGGCTGGGAAGTTCGCCTCGCTTACAGTCAGAACGCACAAAGGTGCGCCTGGCAGGCCAGCCATTCCCAAGGCACAGGGAGGGGCATCGCTACTGAATTTCAAAGCCGGACTGTGATGCCTCTTCTTCCTGAGCCTGCACCTTAGAAGGAATTACCCACCCCCACCCCCACGAGCCCTTTGAGGCTGTATCTGTTTTTGCAGTGTACACAATTTGGATTTTTTTGTAGCTGGATTCAAATCCTAGCTCCGCAATTTAACAGATGTGTGACCTTGAGCGCGTGCTTAACCTCTCTCAGCATCAGCTTAATCATACATAGGGCAGCGACAATGAGTTTTACTCTCCCCCAGGAAGCATCAGCAGTGGCTGCTGAGGACACTCCAGGGCCCGAACCAGAGAATCAGCTATTGATGCATAATCCTCCATGATTTCTTGCTTGCTTAAGTAGACAGACATCATTTATCCAACTGCACCTCACCAGAAACGTATTCCTTTTAGAAACCACTGAAGGGGCCAGTGAGAGAAGGAAATGGAATTTCTCAATATGCTGGGGTGATCCAGTGTTTCTTTTCTGCACTCACAAAAAATTCTGTAAAAGCTCCCCTATCATCTTTAACATCGTCAGGCGATGGACCCTCAAAACCACAATACAACAAAACCAGCAGCATCCAGAGGCACTGATATTCTAGACAGTGTGTTGCAAACCCAGATGGTTTAGGTACAGGATGGCTTCTCTCCATCTGCTCATTAAAAACGGTTTTAAAGCGTCTAATGGAAATCATTCCATCCAAGCGCTTATTAAAAAACAGCTAGCGAAACACATTTGAAATCCTTGGGAAAAGACGGCTCACCGAGGATTTCCACATCTCTACCTGTCCTCAGGTTCAGGCGGCACTAATGTCCTCAATTAGAAAATGTCACCTGAGGCTCCGACAGCCTCCGTGAATGCAACTCAGCGAAAGCTGGCGTGTTGATGAGCAAAGCCAACGCCAGGAAAGGTGGGCAACCGCAAGGTCAGGCAGGAGCAGGAGCAGATGCAGAGGAGAGCCGGGATTACAGGCCCTGGCAGTCACGACCCAGACGGTCTGCGAAGAGCAGCAAAAATCATTTGGATTGTGACGCAAACTGGAAAGAGCTGGATGGGTGGGACACTGGGAAGAAAACCCTTATTAAACTATGATCCCTTGGACATTTCCAGAGAATGGAAATGTGAAGAGAGATTACGAAACATTTGAGAACGGTCCTGGGTGGGATCTGGAGTCTGTGCGGGGCTAGCAAAAGCCTCGAGAGAAGCCTCCGCAGGCGGATAAAGTCAGGTGCGCTCTGCCCGTGGCGGAGACACCCCCGGTTCGGGTGAAGGAGAGGAGAGAGGAAGTCAGGCCAGCAGGAGAAGGCCAGGCTCTCCCTGCCTGCAAGGTGCCAGGGGAGAAAAGATGCTTCCCTCTGCGGGGCCGCAGGGGCCGTGAGCAGGGACTGGCGGGGGCTGGGCGCCACACCCCTGCTGGAAGCTCACGTCCTCGACACGTGCCCACGTTGTGGAACCTGCCCCGGGCAGGCTGCCCAGGGTGGCCGTGCTCCATTCTGAGTTCCCAGTGGAGGCAGTCAGAGACTTGGCTCCAACTTCGTGTGGGCGGCAACTTCCAGGATGTGTGAGATCCTGGCAGAAGCACAGGGATGGGAGGGGGGAGACCCGTGTCCTAGTCTCCCCCCCACCCCGGCTGTCATCTGGGCGTCTCTGACAAGTTCAACTTCCCTTGGCCTGTGTATAATGGCAGCAATTGTGTCATGACATCAATCACAGACCAGGGCACAATCCTTGGAGTGGAACGTTCACCACCCCTTTTGGCAAATGTGCGAGCCTCTTATAGAGGATCTGGAAAATATCTAGTGGAAAATAATATTATTGATGTACCAGTAAAATGAATAAGTAAAACGGATCCATATATATCCTGGCCTTAAATAGCACCTTCTCTGCCCCCTAAGGATTAACTCTCAGAGGGGATGGCTTCTAGGGCCAGATAATATTTTGAGGAGAGAGAACTTCACAGCGCCCCCTGCAGCTCCGCCCACCCCCACATCTCTAGTAGTCTCCCCACATCATTGCCCCACGCCATGTACGAGTATGAGGCAGGACTGGACCCAGAAGTAGCTTGCAGGTTCTTCTGGCTTTGATTTTCTGAACATGGCCTTAGGTCAAGGACATACAGGCTTTTCCTGCAGGCACAGAGAGGAGAGGAGGTAGCGGCGAGAAGCAGAGAGGCTTGGAAGAAAGAGGAGGGGAGGATAGGTCTGTGGGTCCCCGGAGGACAGTCCCTGGCAGGACCCCAGAGGTTGGCTGTGTGGTTTAGAAGCCACGGAGACCAAGGAGCAGGCTCATGCTCGGTGGTCACCCGAGCAGGATCACCCCCACCTCTACCCCACGGTCTTGACCATGGGTAACGCCCGGAAGTTATGGCAAAACCAAGGGGTGGTTTCTATTCTTGATGAGACAAAGGCTCCCAATGAATATTAAGTTGATACCGAGAGAAGAAATCACCCGAGCATGGGAGAGATTCATACTCTCGCACCATTCATTCTGCATGTTAGGGAAGAAAATAAAACGTTAGTCTTAGAACTCCAGATGCTCCTCGACTTACAGTGGGATTACACCCCTATAATCCCATCGTAAATGAACAACACCTTCCGTTGAAAATACATTTAATACACCTGTTGAACACCATAGCTCGACCTAGCCTACCTTAGACGGGCTCAGAACACTTACATTAGGAGGCCGTTGGGCAGAATCATCTAACACAAGGCTTATTTTATAATGAAGTGTTGAATATCTCAGGTCATTATCGATCATTTCGCTTTCACTGTATTGAAAGTGAGAAAACGGGGCAGCCGTATGGGTATCGCTTTGGCACCGTCGTAAAGTCAGAAACTCGTAAGTCGAACCATCGTGCGCCGGGGACGGCGTGTACCTGGAAGCAGAGCACAGGGAGGAGTCTCAGTTCACACGGACTCAGGGCCGAGGGCGGCTGCAGCCTCTGCCTTCACCGGGGCTGTCCGGGCTCCGACGCTGGCCCACTTTTCCAGACTACAAAACAAGTGGTTCTTTCTGAAGACTCCATGAGGAGAGACATGTAGCCTTATTTTGGGGTCCCTTGCAATGCCTCACATAGTGGATTATTTGTCGACTATCAAATCACTTATTGACCATTAAAGCCCATCTAACCCACAATGAAACTGGGTGCAGATGGGTCGCTGGTTTGGTGACCTCGGACGAGTCATGCGGCCAGCGGTGCCAGGACTGTGAATCTTGTTGCAGTGTCAGGAACGTGAACATTGACCTACGGTAAGGCACGGGCTTGCTTTTTGTCATCTGAAAAATAAGAATAACAACAACACGCACCTCACAGGTACCCGGCACAGTGTCCGGCTCAGAGTAAACGCTGTTCGTGTGCCGTTATGAAGGGTGTTATATGTGAGTGCAGGAGCTGAGAAACGTCTGGCCAGCACCACTGTGAAGTCACGTTTGGGGACAAGTTTACCACAGGCCAGGGAGGTGAGACCCAATCATGGCAGCATTGCCACATCCTCTGATTGGATTTAGCGTTAGGGTGATTTTGGCAATTACCCAAAATGAAAGTTCTCTGGGACATTTGCAGGGGAAAGAAGACAGGACGGAGCTTTACACGAAATACAATCGACGTGGAAGGGGGGCTTTCATCCAAATCCTTTAGCATAAATGGGCTCCTTCTCTCTGGCCTTCCACTGTGGTCGGATCTCCCTTGTCATAAAACAAACAAAAACATCTCTTGACACACTCATCCTCCCTTCTTGCAGAGAGATAATCTGTCCTTTCTTTCATGGCCAAATTCCTCAGACATGAAGTCGAAAGACTCCACCCACGTCCCCACTGCCCATCGACCGGCCTCTCTTTGATCCCATGAGATCTGGCTTTCCTATGGGAGCTTCCCTCACGGAGGCTGCCTCCCTGTGCCCCGTACATGGCTGACTTTCAATGAAGAATCATTTACCAAATGCCTGCTACGTCCCAGCCCCCAACTTTTGCAAGATGAGTGACACACGGCCCTGCTTTAGCGAGGGACCCCTTTAGTTGAGAGACCCTTCAACTCCAACGGGCAATTCAGGGTGTAAGAGCTTCAATGGAGGCTCATGCAAGGAGCAAAGGAGAGCAAAGAAGGAACTCCCCAGCTCTGCTTGAAGACCGGGGAGGGGTGAGAGGTTGGGGGTGGGGGTGGGCAGCCAAGTCTTCTGTGAAGAAGATGCCATTTGAGATGCTTCTTAAGAACGGAGAGGGTTTTTTACTCCAACAGTATTCTGGCACCAAAGAGCATGCGGAAAGAGAAAGAGGCATGCAGAAGAGACCTGGTCAGAACCTCATGGAACATCAGCATGGCCGGGACAGAAGAGAGGGCAGGAGCCGGAAGGGGAGGCAGGGTATTTGGACTGCATCCGGGGGGCGGGCAGCCGTTGGCTGGTTTTGAGCTTCCTATTAGCCTCGGACTTCCTTCCTCTCCCTGGCCCTGCCTGTCACTCCCACGTGCCACTTAAGACCAAGCCGCTCTGAAGCCCTCTCTGCCTTCTCCAGCCCACACTGGCTGGCTGCTTTGAACTAGCAGATCGCTATGCCTGGCCACCGTCTTCTGTCCTCAAGACCTCAGGTGATGCAAGTCAAGAAGTCCAGGAGACCTTGGACAGACTTGTCAGAGCTCAGACCGACTGAGTCGATGTGGGGAAAAGTGATCCAACCGCACGTCTGGCCAGGGCCTGGCTGCTCCCCTGGGCAGCATCACCTGGCATCAGCACGTCCCCACTAATGCCCTCTGCCGGAGAGGAGAGAACGCATCCCAGATGGCCCTGACGTCCAAGAGGGCCTGGCAGTGACCAGATTATTGCTCAGAAGTGGGTCATGGGGTGGACAGGTGTGTTCGACACGGGGTGACTACATAGCTAATCCCCGCAGGGAGAAAGCCCCGCCAGCAATCCTCACTCCCGCCTCAGCACGCTTCCGGGGCAGCGCTCACCCCCAGGACGGTCAGCAGACCCACCCTCGCGGCAGAAAATGCAGCCGCAGCTCTGGTTTTCCAGGGCCGCTGCTCACATCTTCACAGGCAGATTTCTTTAAACATAAAAGCCCACAGTATTAATCTCGGACCCTCTGCCAGGCTGCCCTCCCTGGTCTCCCTGGTGCTGTGGGGTGGGGGTTTCCAGGCCTTTCGTCGAGCAGCTCACGAACTTTCTGGGATTTCCATGGGCCTGCTGGAGGTCGCCACCTCCCTCTTCTACGCGAGACAGTGAAGCCACCTGCCCCTTTCCGGGGGGGCGGGGACAAAGGGAAAACCTGTCTGATAAGACTGTTCCAAGGTAAAGGTGCAAGTGACTCCTCAAAGTGGGGTTTCCTTGTGTCCAGTCTGCAGGGCCCAAGGTATCCACATGCTCCCCCTCCCCTACCCCAAACGAGGGAGCCCCCGCAACGCTGCCCAGGGACCCCCAGGGGCAGAGAGCGCGGTCCAGAGATGGCACGCCCGGCGCAGGGAGAGGAGCTGAAAACAGCCCGGGACGCCCCTGGAGGGAGAGAGGCGCCGGTGGCCGCAGGCAGCTCGGTCCCCGCGACTCCGGGCCCCCGCCCTGTCCCCGGCTCGGGGGCGCGGGCCCTCGCCCGCTCTCGTCCGCAGCGGGGCGCTCACCTCCGGGGAGGTCTCCCCGCGTCGCACGCGCGTCCGCTCACTGCTCCCCGCCGCCACCCAGCGCCTGACATCCGGGCTCGGGAAGGTCCGGCAGGCCCCGCCCCCCGGGACGGGCCCCGCCCCCCGGGACAGGCCCCGCCCCGCCGGCCAGGTAACGTCTTCGAGCGCTCGGGCCAATGGGGCGACCTCCGGTTCCAACCCTGCGGCTGGGCCGCGGAAGAATATAGGGGTCCCTGGGGTCGCGGGGAGAGAAGCTGGGACGCGGGGCGCTGGGTGCACGGGAAACCCTGGATCCCGAGGAAGGGACGGGAGGCAGTTGCGGAGCTGCAGCCTCTGTGGGATCCCCAGAAGTATCTGTGGAGCTCGCCAGGCCAGCTTGTCTATGCCTGGAGCTCCCAAACATCCATAGATAAGCTCCCCAAGTATCTGTGGAGCTCGCCAGGCCAGCTTATCTATGGAGCTCCCCAAGTATCCATAGATAAGCTCCCCAAATATCTGTGGAGCTCGCCAAGCCCTTCCTGTCTCATCGGACAGAGGGGGAAGCTGGCCCGAGGACCTGGAGTCGTTGTCCAGAGGCACGGCCAGCCGCTGGCAAGAGAGGAACCGGACCCCAGGCCCCGTGCGAGGCTCCTTCAACTGCACCACACCTCAGTTTAAGGAAGAAGCCCCGAGTTTGGCTGGAGAACCCAAGAGAAGACAGGCCCATCTGCCCTGTGAGCGCGGCCTGAATCTGCCCCGCCTTCTTTCCTCGTTCCCGCCGCCTCCGTCCGCCGCTGGGTCTGCAGGAAAAGGGCCGAGCCAAAGGAAAGAGGCCGGCTCCCCAGAGGCCTTAGGACGCAACGGGTCAGAGAGAGAGGACGGACAGTGGAGGAACGGCTCCCTGGGGCAAAACCCGGTCCAAAGACGAATCTGGCGCTGTCTGGAGTAAGACTGGGGTGGGTAGACTGGGGGCGGGAGGCAGGGGCGGACCGTGAGGGGGGCCGAGCCCCACCCCCGCGAACGCGGCTCCGGGTGTCCCGGGGGCAACCGCAGAGCAGCCGATCGGGCAAGGGGGGAAAGATACGGGTAAAACAAAGCCTGGCACTTAATTACAGCACAAGGATCTCATTCTAGAGTCTTTTCGGCTTTCTTTCTTGGCCGGCAGCTTGAAGTATGAGTGACAAATTGCCTCAAGTAGGTCTCCAAGGACTGCATGCAAAGAGAGAAAACCACCTCCTCTCTCAACACCAAGCCCATCGTGGGGGCTGTGGAGAAGGAGGGGTGCTCACACTCTGAGCGGCGCAGGGCGGAGTGGGGGCGGGTCTGTACGGCGCCCAGGGACTGCTGAAACCTGGGAGCTAACATGGCCGGAACCTGACCCTAAACGACCTGCCTGGGGCAGGCCCAGGAGTCTCTTCCTCAGTGGAACCAAGAGCAAGTGGGGAGACCTCGTCACATGGCTCCCTTTTACCCTGCCTGATCCTGCTTCACAGGGGGCCTGGCCTGCCAGGAGCAGGAGCGCTGGGGGAAGAGAGGAACAGTGGCCGTGTTATGGCCTCCCACAGCCCTCTCCCCGGGGTGGCGCCTGGCTTTGGATATCAATTCCAGTCACTTGGCTCCAGAGACTCGTGTCAGACGCGGAAGGATCCTCAGGTACTGCCTACCTGGCCCTGTCTTTGGACAGATGAAGTCACTGGGGGAGGTGGCAACTTCCACCTGAATGGCGGGGACATCTTAGGGTCTTCTTGACCTGTGGCCCTCCAAACGAGCTTCCATTCTCTCTCCCCGATGTGTCCGGAAGGGGCTGGTGATCACAGTCTTTGCAGTGCAGGGCTGAGGGGCTGTCATTGGCTTTTTGTCTGTTAAAATCCGGCACCACTTCAAATCCAGTTTCTGACGAGTGTCTCCCCATAAATATTCGTTGGCGAATGAATGAATGAATGAATGATATTCGTGATCTTCATTTTAAAGGAAAAAATTAGAACACAATAACCTTGTAACATAAGCATTAGTGACTATTTGCAATAATAATAATAATAATAATAATAATAAATAACAACCAAAACAAGATTCAGGAAAGTACAGATACCAAGGTTTGTTATGTATCTCTTAGAACTAACCATGCATTCAACCACATATTAAGCTTCACTATAGACTCTGTGCTCCTTGCCAGGAATACAAATCTGGGTAAAATCTGGCTTTCAAGATCAAGGAGCTTGCAGCCCAGTGGGGAAGATGGACATGTAAACAAAGGATTATAATACAGTTTGACAAGTGCTACAATAACATATGTACCTCACTGTGCCCGGAAGCCCCCGCATCCGGGACTCGATGTTCCTGCTCCAAGTGAAAAGGCGATCATTTTGTCAGCCAGACTGGGCGGAGGAAGAACATTCCAGGCAGAGGCAGTGGCCTGCAGAGGAACGGAGGGGAGAGCGAGGGTGGCTCCCGTGGGGAACCGCCACTGGTTTGGTGTAAATGGAGAGCAGGTGTGTCGGGATTGGAGGCAGGATCACAGGGGACATGCAGGTATGCTCTGCTGAGGACTTGGGATTTCGCTCTGGCTGCTTGTGGGGCTGAGGATCCACTGGGTGGTGCTAAGCAGTGGAATGACATTCTGTTCTGTTCTGTTCTATTTTCTATTTTATTCTGTAATTTAAAATAAAAATGTTGGTCATTAAGCAGTAGATGTATCCCCTGGCCTAACACCTCCTGCCCTCTCTGCCCCCACCATGCAACCCTCGGGTTCTAAAGGCCAGGCCCAGGCCATTCAAGGGTTAGTTTTGGCCCCAGATGTCCCTGTGGTCCACATTCTGGGTCTTAGGCATCCCATAATACTCTAGAGGTCTCGCTCTGCCATAAATTACATTAATGCCTATTGCATTCGGGCGCCCAACCAAGCTTCATACATTCACTGCCTCCACGTCTTTTGGCAGGTGCCGTCCTTACACCTGCTTTACGAATGAGCGGGAGGGGTGAAGTAACTCGCTAGCAAGCAGCAGAGCTGGGACTGGAACTCAGCTTGACTCTAAAACCTCCAATCCCGTCAACCACTGTATTTTGAGGATTGCAGAAACGAGAAATCGAAAAGCCGAAGAGAGAGGACCGATGGTCAAGTCCAGGGCATCCTGAATGCTCTCAAGGGAGCCCACGAATAAGAGAAACACAGACAAGTAGAGTGGGCACTGGCCAAGCCAGAGGGTGCGACACGACCAAGGGCTCGGTTCTCTAAGAAAGTGTGTTACTGTTTTCAAAATGGCCACGTGGAAAAATGGCTCCTACAAACAAGAAGGCGGAACGGCCAGCCGTGGCTGCTCCTCAGAGCCCTAGCCCAGCGAGACCACGAGAATCGGCCTTGGCTGTGGGCTCTCAGGCAAGGGGATTTTTTATAAAGACTTTGTTTTTAATCTAGAGAAGTGTGTACAATTACAGTCTTGGGGACTCTGACAGCTCGGCGGACCAGGAAAGAAACTCCATCCACCTTTCGTGTGCATGGCAGGGTCACTGAGCACCTGTATCCCGAGAAAGGAGACTGGAGACGAGGGTGTGCAGCTGGGGAGAAGGGAGGGGCTTTCTTAATAACTCTCCCTCTGCCTTGAAATCACAGGAGCGTGACAAGCTGTGAAATTAGATGAATAGCGGGCAGGGCCTGGGAGAAGCTAAAGCCAGTGAGGAGAGAGGGTGCAGGAGGGCGATGAAGTGGAGAGGCAGGTTGATGATAATACAGGTAAACAGGTGGCCCCAGGGAGGAGTGGGGAAGCCCTGGGCTGTGTCTTGCCGTTTGCATGTCTGTGTGTGTGTGTCGTGTGTGTGTGTGTGTGTGTGACAGAGAGAGAGAGGACCCCATGAAATCCATTTGTATGTCAGCCGTTCCTCCTTTTTTAAAACCTAATCAAATTGAATTTTTTCAACTTGAAAAAATTCAAATTGCATAGAGGCTTGTAGGCTCCCCACTCCCAGCCAGTCTACCTCCATCCTCATCCTCTGGGGTACTATAAACTGCTTGAACACCCTGCACCTCCCTAGCCAGGAGTGGAAGGATGATTAGTCATCCTGGTCCCAAGGAAGGGGCACCAGAAATGACTAAGCCACATCTTCTGGGAGGACGGATGGCCCCCTCCCACGAGCCCAGCCACCGCTCACGGGCCTGCCTCAGAAAGTCAAGGTGCACTGCAAATCTGCCCCTCACAGCTATGTCCCTGAGGCAGGGGGATGACTCCTGGGAGTCATTCTATCTGGGGGACGGGCGCCCTCCCGAGGTTGAGCATTTCCTTCGCCAGCTCTACTCTGTGGCGCTGTTTCTTCAATTCCCACCTCCTTCAAAGTCGCCTTCTCCGCTGAAGCATCTCAGTTAGACATCCGCAGTCCCTCTCCCTCAGGACCTTCCTACCCCCAGCAGCCTGCCTGGTCTGAAGCTGACCATAGGAATCAATACAGTGCTCTGGACTGCATCGCATCCCCCCAAAGTCCACGCTGAAGTCCTAACTCCTAATGTGAGGTCATTTGGTGATGGGGCCTTTGGGAGATAATTAAGAGTAGATGAAGTCAGGAGGGTGGGGTCCTCACGATGGGACTGGTGGCTTTAGAAGAAGAGGAAGAGAGGGTTTGGTATTTTGTTATACTAGCCCAAGCTGACTCATCCATATTACATGTAATTCTCGGGACCTTTCGAGGTTATGCAGCGTTTATCGAGCCCGGCACTGAGCTAAGTACTAGAGAATGTTAAGTCTGAGATGCTGTCTGGTCTTTAAGAAACTCACAGTTCGGTTGGGGATATAAGACTCACCATAAGGTGAAGAGACATATATATGTGATAAGGTCGCTGACCAGGAGCAAGTCTGTGTGCAGATCAGCATGTTCGGGGCACATTTGGCCCAAGAACATCCACTGCCTCATACACACGTTCCGACCACTACATACACACCACACTCTTCTTCTCGAACCCTCGGAAGCTAAGCTGTGTGACCACTCGGGAATGAAGCAAAGAGAAGTCTGCAGCCTGGGTGGGCTTCTCGGAGGTCTCTCTGTGACCTTGACAAATGGCATCATGGGAATTAAGCTCATAAACGAAACCAGTGACTTTCGCCCGGTGGTCACCGTAGTCACGTGGAGAAGCCATACCCGGCCCTGGACCCTTTCCATCAGTTTGACCACGACCGAGTGCAGCCTCTTTCTTTGGGTGATGTTGAAGCCAGACTCGGTTTGATCATCTCATCTTCTTGCTCACTGCCTTCCGTCGCTTGCTTAAATATTTGTTCACCTTATATTTTTCACTACTTCAACTAGGGGAAGAGTTTTACTAACTTGAGGGTAATTCTCAAGTAACGTTGTCCTCCACGGTCCCTTTCAGAGATGCAACTTTTCTCCAAAACCCTGGGATTGAAACAGTAGTCGTCGCTTCTGGGGCTCTCTTACAGAGAGAGGCTGGCGTTAAGTTCAGCTTTTCCTTTATCCAGGAGGCAGTTGTTACAGAATTATGAAAGCTATGCCAGAGAACAAGATGCCCACACCGAAAAATCTGCCTGAGCCACACAGATTCAGCCAGCGTTCATTTATACGATGCGGAGAGAGAGTTCCCCACATGCAGAGAACTTAACATCCCCAGGTAAATAGCTCTCTCTGCAAGGAGAAAATGCAAATCGTGACTTAAGTCAGCCTCTGGTTTTGCACAGTGCATACCAATGTGGCTTTACCCTTTAGCTAGGGCAGTGTGGCTACTACTTCTTTTATGCAGATATGTGCCCTGTGTGAATTTGTTTCCCGACTGTTAGAAAATAAAGACTATTAGCTATTTTGTTTCCCCTTCAGAAACCCAGCAAAAATAACAGAGGTAGATGCTGAGTCATTAAGCACTGGGTCTGTGGATAACTGCACCTTAGAGCAGGGGTCCCCAACCCCTGGGCCTTGGACCGGTACCGATCTGTGGCCTGTTAGGAACCAGGTGAGCCAGCGAAGCTTCGTCTGTATCTGCAGCCGCTCCCCAGCGCTAGCATCACTGCCTCAGGTCCTCAGGCATTAGATGCTCATAGGAGCACCGGTCCCTGGTGCCAGAAAGGGTGAGGACCACTGGCTTAGAGCATCGCTTGCAGCAGGACTGAGTAGGTTAAAGCGAATCCAGAGGAAGGGTGCAGGCAAGTCCCAACTCAGTGATCTAAGCTCTGCTTCAACAATACCTGGAAAATAGTAGAAAAGCGGCATGTGAATTTTAGCGTGGTCCTTTCCCATGCTTGGTACATCCTGATTCTCTCCTCTTCAAAAACCGAGTGATGGCTGAGAGTCGGGGTGGGGTCCCCATCGGTCCCCTTCCATCTTCCGTGTCCAGAACAATGTCTAATGCAACATGTATGCTGAACAGATGTTTGTCAGGAGGTTGGACGTGTGGCTGGTTGGAAAGGTAGGAGCTGTAAGTCCTGACAGCAGGCAGCAGAGGGATAGGGGAAGAAGAAAAGAGAAAAGATGGAGAAAAAGAAGGAAAAGAAGAGAGAGAAGAGGAGGAGGAACAATAGAAGAAGGAAGAAGTCAGGGCAGAGGAGATCGGCCGTGGGTTTGGGGACCTGCTTGTGGGCAAGCAGGGAGCAGGCCCACAGTTTTCCTGAGGGGACCAGGGTGGGCAGCTCAGACAGCCTGTTGGATGACAGGCCCTCCCCGGCTCGGCGAAGTCCCCTGCTGTGCCTGCAGGTGCTCGGGACTGCTGGAGCCTTTGTGCGGCTGCTTTAAACCAAGGGGACCTTGCGGAGGGGGAGGCGGGAGAGAGGGATGGCTTCCCGGGGATCTGAGTGGGACAAGAATGCTCGCCACACCCCCCAGTCACCTCCTTCCCTGCGGGGAGTAGGGGGAGGGGAAAACAGGAAAGACTGGTTTAGTGGACCTGCCAACTGGGGATTAACGGTCAGCAGAGGCCAGCAAACTGGGGAAAAGACAGGAGCTGACCCGACGGGGGCCGGGGGCACTGACTTGCAGTCAGAGCGTCAGAACCCCCCAGGCCAAACATCATGCCTTTGAGTGCTGGTCATATATGCCCGGTAGACAGGGCCCTGATCCTCTCTCCCCATGTAGGAACATCAGACACTGCACTGGGGCCTCAGGAGGAGGATGAGAGATAGGAAAAGGAGACGCTCATCTCTCTGTGTCCCGGATGACTCAGAGGCCTCCCTCCTGGCAGCTGTAAATGGACTAAAGAGGCGGTCCCCAACCTTTTGGGCACCTGTGCTCCTATGAGAATCTAATGGCTGAGGATCTGAGGCGGAGCCGAGGCGGTGATGCCAGCGCTGGGGAGCGGCTGCAGATGCAGGTGAAGCTTCGCTCACTTGCCTGCCGATCACCTCCTGCTGTGTGACCCGGTTCCTAACAGGCAGCAGACAGTCAGCGACCCCAGGGATTGGAGACTCCTGGACTAAAAGGTTTGCAAGGTTCCTGCATATTATGGGATTCTGACTTAACTTCCATAGTCCCCCCCTGGGAGTAAGAGAATTTATTTACCAACATAACAGCACCAGACAGCAAATGCGACAGCTGTAAAGATACCAGATTTTGTCCCGTCTCCGTCCCATTACGCTCTGGCCTCCTCTGGCCTCTCCTTTCCAAATGACCAACTCTGCCTGGGATGCCGGCCGCTTCCACGCTTCCCCTTCCCCACCTTCCGCCTCTTGCCCACAGCCCCTCCCTTACTGTCCACCGGCCATTTGCCTGGTTTGGAAGTCCCCTCTGCGGGTCCCCTTAGGGCTGCTGAGCCCTGTGGCCAGCAAACGCATGGTGTGTCTAAACCGCTTGGGAGCGTGGCACTGCAGACACCTTGATTCTGAACTTCCAAAACTGTCAGGGAATAAATTTCTGTTGTTTTAAACCCCCAAGTCTGTGGTAATTTGGTACCGCAGCTCCTGACATCGAATACAGCACAAATAACTGAGATAAAATAAAAATACGAAAATCAGAAATAATAATAATAAGGTAAAATGGTCGGGAAGTGTGGACAGCACAACCTGATTGTGGGGCGTCTCTATGAAACGGTAAAATCGGGCATTTCCAAAGCGACCTTAGTTTTCTGCTGTTTTAAATTTTCTAACCACAAATGATGTATGAGTTTCATACTGTTGCAGAGAAAATAGAAATACGATTTTAAGCTTCAGCGTTTATGTAGCCAATTTTATAGATGTTTGGTAGTTCTATCGCGTATCTGACAGGTACATATTATTTTTTCCTCCAAGAAGTTGTTGAGTGTGGATAGAAACTACTTAAATATGATAAAGACTATTTACTAAGAACCAAGATCCAATATTTTACTAAATGGAAAAATTCTGAAGTCATTTCTATTAATTCAAGAACAAGATACACTGCCTGCTGTCACCATTATGGATCAACATGGCTTTGGAGGTTTTCACTAATAGAGAAAGACAGGAAATGAGCTGAGTGCAATAAATATTAGAAAGGCAGAGAAAATATATTTATGATGATTGAAAGTATACCTAGACAACCTAACAGATTCTAATAAAATTGGTAAGAAAATTTAGTAAGGGAGATGGATAACTAGAGAGAGGTTTACTCTGTGATCGCAATAAACATTTGGGGAGGGAAATGGAAGGAACGGCCCATTCATAAGAGCAATGAAAACTACAAAATTTCTAAGAATGTATTTAACAATAAAAAGTATGCTATCCATACAAACAAAATGATAAAACTGTATTCAAGGACATAAAACAATACCTCCACGAATGGAGACACACAAGCCCTATTTCCGTGTGGAGAGACTTACTATCATAGAAATGCCAAGCCTGAAGAAACTAATATGTAAATCTGATGCACTTGTAATTAGAATCCTATTTCTAAGACCTGGATAGAGTAATTTTAAATTTTATGTGAGTAAAATAATTTTATATTTTAAATTTTCCGAGAATAAAAGTGTAGAAAATTACAAATGAGAGGGGACCACAGTTAATAAGCAATAAAAGTAAGACTCCAGAGATCAATATCTACATGGCATGATAATTAGAACCAACCGGAATAACAAGAAAACAGATTAGAGAGACTAGAAATACACGCAGGTAGATAGAGAAAACATCGGTCTTCTAGAATATTAGAACGGAATTTGGGGGCATATTTGTAAAGCCTTGTGAGGGAACACTTTTTAAACAGGATGAGACTCTCAGAAGCCATCAAAGAAGAGGTAAAGCTATACCGACTATCTAAAAATTAAACATTTTATACAATAAGAAAAACCCTTTAGCAAAATCGAAAAGCAAATAATTGTTTAGAAAATTTTAAATTAAAAAAAGGATATTTCCAACAGATCGATAGATAAAGCATTAATATTTCTTGTACTGAAATATAAATTAATTATATTTTGAAAAGATAAGTTTAAAAAATGTAGTAAGAAAATGAAAAGGGACGATGAACCACCAGTTTGCGAAAGAGGCAATCCAAGCTCCCAACAAACACAGGAGAAGAGACGCACCCTTGTCAGAGAATACAGATTTAACAGATGAGGTAAGGTTTTAGGGTGATCGCCTTGTCCCCCGATAGCCCCGGACCCTCCCAGTTTTGAAAGCCTTCAGCCCGGGACACATTGGGACAGTTGCTCTTGAGAGAAGGCAGAAAAGCTGGCTAGGGAGTTTGGACTTTGCCTGGATCAAGCACTTCCCAATGAGATGTGGTTAACCCAAAACAGGGGTGGGGGGACATATTTCTGTGCTTCATGACTGCCTGTACCCCGCCCCCCATTCCCACCAGTCCTTGTTGGTTTGTAACCTTCCAGCTGTGTCCAGTCCCCTGGCTGACGTGAATGAGCTCTGAGTTGTGGGGAATGGGGAGGCTTTTGGGGTGTGACGACTGAACGTTTGTGTGCCCCTGAACTTCACGTGTTGCAGCCCTAACGCTGATTGCCATGGCATTGGGAGGCGGGGCCTTTGGAAGGTGGTCAAGGTGAGATGTGGTCCTAAGGGCAGGACCTCTGTCCTTACGAGATGGCCTGCACGCCGCAAACCTGAGCCTCGCCAGAGCCCCACCACGCTGGCACCCTGTTCCAACACTCCCAGCTGACGGAAGTGTGAGAACAAATGTCTGCTGTGTCAGCCACCCAGCCTGTGGCATTTTACTCCGGCAGCCGGGGCGGACTAAGACAGGGTGGGGATGAAAAGACAGTGGGGACGATCTGAACAGGTCCACTCAGATCAGCGGGCCTCCCCACACCGACTGGAAACTTGTTAGAAAAGCAAATTCCTGGGCCTCTCCCAGACCTGAAGAATCCGACGCTCTGGGACCAGATTTTAAGCTCGCAGAGATAGCAGTGTGCTTCGGTTTGCAAGCCACACACCTGGGCCACACACCTGGGCCACACATCTGGGCCCCGCACCTGGGCCATGCACCTGGGCCACGCATCTGGGCTCTGAGTAAGTGTCCTCGGGCGCTTCCCCCGCACCCCACAGTCTCCGGAGGCTGAAATGTCCGGAGTAAGATTGAATATAAATGTACTGAACGCCGCCGGACTGTACGCCCCACGGTGGTTACGGTAGTATGTTTTGTTTTATGTATATCTTACTACGATTAAAAAAGAAAAAATTACTTCTACAAAATTTAAATTTTTTTTTTAAAGCATGTACTAATTGAGCCCTCCTGCTACTGACCTCTAATACTGCAGAAGTGGGGTGCAGGGGTCGGTCTGGCCCAGAACTGATTTCTCCTCAGGGGGACAGCTCTGCAGGGACCAGACCTTCCTGCCATCTCAGACCCTTCTGCCTGCGTGTGAGACGGCAGGTGGAGGGGGACCTGCCTGAGGAAGAAGGTGTGCCCCCCACACACGCCCGCCTCTCAGGATGGGCCAGGGGTTCAGGCCTTATCTCCTGTCCCCTCTCTTGCCTCCCTGTGTAGCTTGACCTCAGGTCAGACCTTGTTGTCTGTCAGGGAGGGAGCAGAAAGGCTCAGTTGCTGGGGTCTAAGTCACAGATCTGGGGTCCTTGGATTATGGGGTGCAGGCTCCCCATTCAGGAGGAGTGGGAGACACCTCCTTCTGGAGAGAACAGACTGACCTTGGAAATATTTCACTTGGTTATATATAATCTGAGTCAGTCCCTAAATACTCTCTGCAACAATTGACATGAATGTCTTGTTATTTGTAACGAATTCCTGGAAGCATTGATTACTCATTCATTCATTCACTCATTCATTCATTCATTACTCCAACTGAAAGACACAAAGCTGGGCACCAGGGGAATCGACCGGGCCCTGCCTTCCAGCAGCTTTCAGCCTAGAGAACATAGGACAGGAGGTGACACAAAACTGGGTGAGGCCTCTGACAGGAGAGGGGGGCTCTGGGCACGAAGGCAGGAGCCATGTTTAGCAATGCCTAAATTGAGATGTGAAGATTGAAGGAAGTTGGCCAGGCCAAGGGGAGGGGCAGACGGACCGCATGCATGGTGTCCTGGGGTCCGGAGAACGGGTGTTTGAGGACCTAGAAGTGAGCTTGGGGGCAGTGTGGAGTGTGAGGAAGAGAGCTGGGTCTGGCTGCAGAGGGCCCTTTTGGTTGTGTGAAGATTGGGCCACATTCTGAGGGTGACGGGAAGCCCAGGGGGGTCTGAGGCAAAAATCGTAAGGCTGGTTCTTCGACCGGCCAGGAGGTGTCGCTCGGTTAGCAGGCTGGCACTTGGCCTGCCACCCATGCAGCCTTGCTGGCTCCCAGTGCTGGCCACTGAGGGGCATCAGTCCCAAGAAAGTTACATCTCTCAAAGAGCTGGAACCAGCTCGACACCTGCTTGACATGGGTTCAGATTGGGTTTAACTAAGTGTAACGTTTCCAATTCGATTTAAGAAGACCTAGTAGGTCCACACTAGAAGTGTGGGGATCCTGGAGAAATTCGGGAGGAAAGGAGGGTAGGGGCGCTGTTTAGAATTTAGAAAATTGGAGATCGTGTCAGAAATTAAAAAACAAACAAACAAACAAACAAAAAACTCCAAACACAAGGCAGCACATAACACTTTGGGGTTATTTCTAAGATTCTGGATGAGCCATGTGTCGAGGGTCCGGACCTGCCCGGAGGGACACAAAAGGTGCAGGCCCTTGTGACTTTGAGGGTGAAATGACACGGAAAACATTTCTCTGTGGATGACAGAGAAGGCGACAGGCTAGGAGCGATGTGGAGTTTGGGGAAAGGCACTTCCCCCTGTGGAAAAAATGGACGATGTTTTCGGACAAAGATCAGAGACCATACGTTATCGTGATTTCAACTCTCTAGACTCTTCCCGAAAATATCATTCGACCAGTGACTTTTCCCTTAGGAATAATAACAACTGCCCAATCTCGAACCCCTGTTTGTGTGCGAAACATCGCGTTAGGCGTCTTACATCTGCCGTCTTCTCTAATCCTTACGATACACCTGCCAAGCAGGTGGAACTCTCTTCATTTTACGGATAAAGAAACTGAGGTTCAGAGGGGTTAGGTGACGAGTCCGAGCTCACGCAGCTAGTGAGTGGTAGAGCTCGGGTGTACATTCAAAACCTGTGCTTTTTTTCACGTGACTACAGACTAAGTGACAAGGGCTACTCTGGGGCACGCGACAGCTTGCGAGACCCCGTAGTACCTTCTCTGAATCCAGAACTCATGCCTGATGGGAGGAGACATCGAGCCAGTTCGGATGGAAACTCCAGCTTTGGAGCTCGAGTTTTAAGGCCGGGTCGGTGGATAGGACACACGGGGACCACAGACACAGATGACAAACACCTGCCTCTCATTCTCACGAACCTCTAATGGAATGTACTGTTTCCTTCGCAACCACGTACGCGATAAACCACGCTGTCAGTTGTACCTGTGACTTTGTCACCAGAAGAAACTACGGATGCTTCCACATCACATGACAGGGTTTACAGAGATCTCAAAATACCAAGCACACGGCGGGTCTCCATTTTTATTTATGGTGTTTATGAGACCAGCTGCTGGACCTTTCGATTTCATGTGTTAGGAAAAAAATATATAACCATGTTATATGTCAGTTTTCAGAAATGTTTTGATCACCGTGCTTCCTTATAATCCATTGGTTTATTTTGTGCATCTAAAAATATCGTTCTGACACGGGCTGCCTAGGCCTCACCTATGTCAAAGGGTCCTGTTATGCTGTGGCCTCGGAGCCTGACTCAGAGCAGGGGGACGGAGCCCCACCCAGACGGTGTCGTTTGGCAGCCGTGGGACCCTAGCCTCATGGAAGGTCTCTCCTCAGTCAGGGTTTGTCAACTCAGCTCGACGGACTGCCGTCGGGGCTGGCCCATGCCTGCTGGGGGCCGTGTGGTGCCCTGCGGGGCATTCAGCAGCATCCCCGGCCTCCACCGCCGGATGCCAGTAGGGCTCCACCCCCGTCGTGACAACCCGAAATGTCTCTGGACTTTGGTAGAACCAGCACACTAGATGATACCAGAGGCATTTTGGGGGTGAACAGCGATATGCCTCGACGCCTGAGCACACAGTCGATGAGATGCTGGTGGTGTTTTTTAAACTCCTGTTTACGTTAGTAAGTTTGGGGTCAAGAAGGACGGGTTTTATGGCCTGAGATCCCACCAGGAAGTCCTCTCTGCAGCGCTGGCTACCCTCACTGGTAATTGTGACGGGGACTCGAGGGAGCCTGGCCCTGGCGAGCACTCGAGTGGGGACAGAGCAGGGACTTACGGATGCTCGGAGGCTGCCGCGTGGCTGAAAGACAGGGGCCAGGGTAACCCCAGCTGGTCAGCAGCCCCAGGAACGCCTCCCCCAACCTCAGAGCAGCCTCAGGCAGCCACGAGGACGGCAGTGCCACCCACAGACACCGCAGCGCTGACGGGAGAGCAGGAAAAGGCTGGCGCCTGGAGAGCAGCTGCGGGTTTTGCGCGTTTCCTCCGGGGCAGGCACGGCTCCCAGCGGTCTCTGTCATCGTCGTATTTAATCCTTCCAGCAAACTCCAGGGTGGGTGCTGTTAGTGTCCTCGCTGCACAGGTGAAGACGTGAGGCTTGAACGTCAATGGTCTTGCCCGACATCGCTGCTGTAAGCGACAGCTGACTTTTAAACCCCGGTCTGTTGCATTTCAACGCCCAGTAGACTTAATGCCCAAGTGCCTTCTCCGGGCTCCCAGAAACCCCAAAGCTGGTATTGCTAGACCAGCAGTAGGGGTCCATGAGCACCTGTGGGGGCTGGAATGCTCCTGGCAGGCCAGGCATGCTCATCCGAGATGGTATCTGACCAACGTGGAGGTGTGTCTGTGACCTATGGACTCATAAATTCGGCGCTGGTGTTAGACAAGCATCTGATTCAGCTTCTAAACAGAGAGCTTGTCAGCCCTTAGATCTGGAAGTGGTGGTGGATGAAAACCGCCCTAAGATCATAAGCGAACAAAGAACAAGTCATGCCAAAATAATGTCATTCTACTTGATGGCTTTGCCCTGCTGATGGTTTGGGGGATGTCAGTGGGGACCTTGTAGATGGCTTTCCATAGAGTGTCTGCTCCCATGTCCCATGAAATCCATGGGGACGGATTTGGAAAAGAGTCTGCTTTTTTCCCAAAACACGCAGTAGGTGCACATGCTTCATAGATCGGGAAATGCTGCACAATTATGAAGAATTAGTGGGCAAAAATCAGTCTGATAGATCTGCTGGGGCTCCTGGATGGTCCCGTGAGCATCTGTTCCTTCTAGCCAAGGGGCGGTGGGAATTGCCAGGACTGCTGTGGCTGGTGTGGCTTGTCCCCACCCTCATCCTGACTGAGCCGGCTGTAGAGTGTCTAGAGGCTGGAACCTCTCCTGGAGGGGGTGTTGGGGCGGAGGCTGCTGCTGAGCCCCCGTGTCTGGTGGGAGGAGCTGGGAGGAGTGTGAAACTGTTGGCAGGGAGAGAACAGTTATTTCACTCTAGATTTTAAAACTGCAAGGAAAGAGAATGTTCACCCCATCAGAGCTGGAAGCGATCTTTGAGGTCATCTGTTCTGCCCTCTTATTATACTGCTGAGGACCTTGGGGCCCAGAGGGGTCCCCCCAGAGACACGGTGGCAGCCGCAAGCTGAGTTTGGATGTCCCTGACTCCACAAAATCACGTGGGCGGGCACAAGAGCTCTCAGACCCGCCGACTTCTCCCCACCACCCCAGCACGTCTCTGCTTCAGAGCTTTCAGTGGCTTCTCATTCTTCGAAGGGCACCACGGACCCAGCCCCTGAAGGCGGCGCCCAGGCCTCCTGTTCAGTCCCATCTCTCTCCCCCGCTGCCCACATTTCCCTCCCTCCCCCCTGCTCTTCACCCCGGCCTCAAGGCCCGGAAGCACAAGACAATTCTCCATTCCCACCCCCCGCCAGATCTCCTGTACCTCCGGACACCCCCACTCTGCTTGCTTCCGGCTCGGCTTCCACTGTCTGCAGCAGCCTCTCCCGGAGCTCAGGCCTGGGGCCGGGGTCCTGTGTTTCGTCGCTCCCAGTGTGTAGCCGTCCGTTTACCAGTCCTCACTTCCCACTGGAATAGAGGGGGCAGACAGGGTCTGGCACACACCAGGTGCTTAGTCATATTTATTGACTGTAACAGGGTCTATAAATATTTCTTTTAGGCTCCAAGCAGAAGATCTTAGTCTCCTTGTTCCCTCAGGCTCTATCCCATGCCCCTTGTCCCAAACTCTTTCCGTGTCTGCTGGCGTTTGGGTTCCTTTATCCCACGGCCTCGGGGGGCCCGGGGTCCCCATGGGCTGTGAACACGTGGGTGAGGCTCTGAGCACGGCAGGTTCGTGCCTCCTACTCAGGTACCTGGGCCACCCACACTGTGCATTGCTGGTCCCCAAGGACTGATTTCTGCCCGGCGTGGAGACGGTGCACCGCCTGCCACAGTCGTGTTGGCACTGCATGCACCGAGTCACGCTTTATGATTTCAGGGCCATCCTGCCCAGCGTCCTCCCTCGCCGACAAGTGAGCACTGCTCTCAGGGGCATCTTCACCGTGGACTTGCCTTTTTATCGCCTTGGAAATGCATGGACATTAATTTTTATGCTTTAAATCCAAAATGGACAATAAAATTAGAGGAGTGTGTTAGCGCCGATCCCCAGGGCTGCCTGCGGAGAGAGTCCCAGTCCTTCAGAGTCCTTGGGGAAGTTTCTGAGGTGGCCCTGCCCTCCCCGAGCAGAGCTTTCTGTGGCTTTCAGAGAGGGCTGCGTGGGAGGGAGGGCCGATGCCCAAGGTCAAGGATCGGCAACATCCCTCTGCACAGAAAGCTGGGCCTGAAGAAGCCAGGAAAGATGTCGGAGGGGAGCCGGCAGAGCAAGTCCGTCCGCTCAGGGCAGCCCCAAACAAGCTCCATCTGCAAACGCATCCAAGAGCGGCCGGTTAAAGGCGACTAGGGACAGATGCCTGAGCTCATCACCCACATGACACCCTCTTTCACACTGGCCAGTGAGTGGAGACCAGCTGCCACTTATCAGATGCCCACTGTGAGCTGTGAATGACAGCTGTCACCTCGCCACAGCCCGGGGAGGGTGGCAGAGGTAAACATCTCTAATTTCTGCATAAGGAAATCGAGGCCCAGCGAGGGTGATGACTTGTCCAAGCACACAGCCAGCAATGGCAGAGGCAGGTTTCGAAGCCAGGCAACAGCCTGCTGCAAAGTCCAGGCTCCCCCAGCTGTTGCTCTGCCTCTGTGGGGGACACCCCGGGACCCAGGCCCCAGGGAGGGGCTGCCCCGCACAGCTAGGCGTGGAGGGCAGGAGCAAGGGAATGTCAGAATGGACCTAGCAGGCTGTGGCCCGTGAGCCTTTGCATCTGACTCCCACCGTCCTGGCCTGCTGTGCGGCCAGGGGCAAAACACTTGTGCAGGACTAGGAGGCAGGTTGTCTGTGAGCCAGCCGCCGGGACGTGTGCAATCCGGTGGGAAAGGCTCTAAAGATCCCACACCAGCAAATCACAACCTTGCAATTAAAACAAGCTACAAGGAAGTGAAGTGTGACGATGTCCTGTGATTTCTGCTGTGCTTATGATGGGGAGCAAATCAGCCAGAAAACTCTGTGTCTCCCTGAAACACCTACTCAGGTAAGCACCTCAGGCTGACCCCGGGGATGCCTGGCTCCTGGGGGACCGCAGGCTCCTGACCTTGGCCTGAAGGTGCTTCCGTTCTGGGCGCAGAAAGCACCTTTGTCAGGGGTCGGCTCCCCTTCCACACTGGGGACAGTCCCCAGCATGGCTGGTTTATTCTCATTCCTGAGGTGGGGTGATCTCACTCATCCCTGGGGGGACCTCCCAGGACTTTGAAATGAGAAGGAAGTCAGCATCACAACATGTCTGGGCTGGCACAAGGATTCTTTTCTGCCACATCGGCTCACTATAATAGAAGAATAAATAAATCGCTGTAAATAATATTTGTGAGTGAGAAGCCAATGTGGCCACAAAGTAAGCGTCCAAAGAGAAGATCCATGTGATTCTGTTAGCCGTTGTCTGACGCGGCCTCTAAGTAGGCAGGTCCTTCGCACTGGCCGCCATCCTTAGAATAATGTTGACAGGGATACCTGGGCGGTGTGGCACCCAGGATACCTGTCTCTCAGGTGTGGGGCTGGACAGATCTGCCTGTGCCGTCGGCTCGCAGGTGAGGGGGCTGCTGCTCTTTGGGAGGGAGAACGTCTTCTGCAAGGAGGTGAGGCCAGCCTCAGAGACAGTCTCTCAAGTCTCTTCCCACCTGCCCGGTGAAACACGTGGTCTCTGAGACACACCCTCCACTTAGGGGGCGTGAAAAGGAGGACAGGTGTAAGCATGGAGAAGAGCTGACACCTGGCCCAGCTGGGATCCTGAGAGGCTGCCTGGGGGAGGCTGCCCGCCGTGCGTGAGCCCTGGACGCCCCCAATCCCATCCAGCCACCCCTCTCTGAGCGAGCCAGGTGGCGTTTAATCACAAACACTCATGAAAACCAGCTCCTACTATGGAGCCCATGATACAAAGTTGTGCCAGTGGCTGGCGAGGGAGGCCATCAGTGAATAAAGTCATAATCGCTGATCACTGCTCCCCAGGCACTCAGCACGCTGGTGCTCCTGGTGCTGCCGCCCACTGCCCGGGGCATGGGCTGGGCAGGCGCGTCCCACTTACCTCGTCCAGCCTGAGGCCCTCGTCCCACACTTCACCTCCATCGTCATTGCCACTGCCCCTTCCCGCCCACCTGACTCCACTCAGCTATTAAAGTCACGCTCCCACCTGACATTTTCTTTTTAATTTTTAATCAGTCTGTGTCAAGAAAGAAAAAAAAAAAACAGGATTTGATGACACCGCCAGCTCTCACGGCTCTATCAGCATAGCAACTTTATGGATCAGAGTTTTGTTTCTATTTGTCTAAAACCCAGAGGAGGAAAGGAATCAACTCCACAGACGAACATGTATTTGAAGAGACACTTCAGGACTCGGGGACATTTTTTTTTTTTTTTAAGCAATTGTTTTCTTAGGAACAACACCCAGGGGACCTTGGAGACCGCGCCGTAGGAATCCGATGCAGGATCCGTGAGCAGGGGAGGCGCCCAGGGCCCCGGAGGTGAGGGCAGAGCTAGCTGTCTTTGGGCTGGGAGGCCAGGCTGCAGACTTCACAGGAAAAAAACAAGAGGAACAAAAATAAATCCAACCTCATACTTTATTTGGAGGAGGAATGTGTTTACAGAAACAATTTCTGTTTCGGAAAATAAAATATGACTGAGGGCAACAACCATGGTGAACGGGAGAGGGCTCACGACTCCGAGATAAATCGTCACGTGGACTCTTTTCAAAAGGCCAAAACGAAACGTTGCCTTGGTCACTTTCTCCGCCATGAGATGTATTTGAACACATTCTGACCAATCTGCAAAGTCGCAAGATTGATCCAATGCCGCGGATCCAGGCGCGAGACCAGGGACACAAAACCAATGCTATTTCACCGAAGGACGGCGTGGAGTACGTGACTTCTACTTTTTGAAGAAACTTCCAAAAAGCAGAGTCTGCCTGAGTCTTTCCTCTCCTTTCTCGCTGGAACGACCACCTCCCGCATTGGTCTTGCTCTGGGCAGAATTACCGGATGGAGGAAGACGGTCCAGAAGTCCCACGGGAGCCTTCTCTGTGGGAGCCTCCAGGGGGCGCTCTGCAGCTCCGCTCAGACTAGGCAGAGGCTGAGCGGTCCTAATTTGGCGTCCGGAGACAGTTCCAAGCAGATTTTAGAAGCGAATTTACATAATGTGACATGCTTTCAGAGGAGGCAGCTAGCACTCATGACATAAGTCAATGGGATGCGGCATTCGGTGGCACGTGCGTGGAACTGTCTCACGTTCCCCGACACGAGACACACCTGACACCTTCGCCCAGAACCACGTAGGGGGAGGGATCCCCTCATCCCTTTGTTTCCCATTGGTCTTGGCAAATCCTCGGGTCCCATTTAAAAGCGCTGCACCGCGGTTTGTCAGTATCTGTCACCCACCGTTGAGTCCGTGATGTATGATGTGAGTCACTGTCCCCATGTAGACAAATTAGAACACTTCCCCGTCCCCCTCGCTCTGTCTTTCTGTGGCCTCGCTCCAAGGTACAAGGTTCCCGTTCCCAGAGGGGCAGTAGAATCAGAGGACCTGGCCTGGCTACGCGTCTTCTTCCATGAGAGGAATCTCTGTAAAAGAGGAAACGGCTATTATTTAATACACCGAAAGACACGGCGACAGTCCGTAATTACGAGCTTTATCAGAGTTCTTACGACTCCTGAAATCAGTGAGGAGAAGAAGAAAACGTTACGTTCCACACATCAGTCAATAGTCAAATAAGCCACCTCCTCCATACAACATCTATTCGCTGGGAAACCTCAGACCCAGCTCATGAAAACTAACACGTTAGGTTTTAACCATGTGCCCCGGTGGTCGCACACACCAGGAGGTTACAGATCCAGGGCAGAGAGGCGGCAGGGGACTGCAGGAAAGGAACTCAGTGGGGAACCAGGGGGCCCCGTTTCTACATCGTTACTGCTACTTACTGTCGCTACAAGCAGGAATCGGTATCTTATGCGTAAACTGGGAAACAGAACCCTATTTAGCCTGATGCGTTTACTATGAGCTGCTGTCTGCCTTTCCTGTGACAGGCGCATGCACGTCTTTTACTCCACACCTGGTAAAAATAACCTGCGTGTACGCAGAACTTCCCCCGGGGCCAGGCCCTAGTGCAAGCATCTGTGTCTTTCCTCCTGGCACGCGTGCGTGTTACCTGGTCCTAGGTGCCACCTTCAGAAGCCCCGTCTAGCTACAGGATGAAGAAGAAAAGCATCTCGGATCATAAGGATGCTACGGAAACCGAGGGCCTGCTCTGGATGGCTCGGTGCCCTTTCGTGCCCCCTGAAATTTCAGTTAATGGGCTCATCACTTGTGAGATGATGATCATTCCTTCCGCTAATTGGTCTTGCCCGTGGCTTCTACGTGCAGAGAGAGCAAGAAGCAATTTAAGCTGAGTGAGAGAGAAACAGACTGATTTGGCTCTGTGCTGGCTGGAAGATGCTAAGTGCTGGGTGTGGAGGTGTATGCCAGGGTGCTCAGGCCTCGGGCGCACACTTACCGTCCGCGATATCGATGCCTGGGCTGGTGGATGCCACCTCCCCCGCCGTGCTGGCCGCTGTGTCAGGGTTGTCGGACGCGGGGCGGGTGTCCCCTTGGCACACGGGAGATGAATATAGGCTCTGAAGCAGCTCAGAAGACCCCGAGACACTGTCACAGGTTTCGGACTCCCCCGGGCCCGTGTCTGTATTCCCTGAGCCGGGGTATGCTGGGGGGCTCTGGTCATCCACGGGTAAAGGGCAGCCCTGGCCCACAGAAGCCAGGTATCCGGGGCCTAAGGCACTCAGGCCGCCACTCACAGCCTCGTCGTAGGACGGGAGCATGACGGGCACACCGTCCACCACCACGAAGTCAGGGTCACTGCTAGAACTCCTGGGAGGGCCCCTGCACAAAGGAAAACAGTGCCAACGTGTCGGAAGGACGTGCTACCCCAGGAGTGAAGCCTCCGGTGACCCCGCTGCAGCTGAGGTGCTCCGAGACCACGGCAGGGGCAGGGGCCCGACGAAGCCGCCTCCCTTCCAGTTCTCCCCGAAGGATGGTGCTGTCACCGTGGCCACTTGGGGGAGCACAGATTCCCTCTCCTCACTGACTCGTGCCCTCCTGCCTCTCCCTTCCTGTCCCTCCCTGTTGCTTCTGTTATTGTACTTCCTCCCTCTTCGACCACTGGACTTAGCCTTACGGTCATAACCTCGTGGGCAGGGACCATGTGGCCCATTCCAGCCAAGCATCAGTGTGCCTCTGCGGTGTCCCTCGGGAAGGCAGCTGGAAACAGAATCATGTCATTAAGAGCATAGAAAACTGGGGACGACCCTACTGCCCACAGAGAAAGGCTAGCCCTTGCATTTCTTATGCTTTCTTGCTTCCTGCTATAGTATAAAAATCACTAACTTTTCATCAGGAGAGAAAAACAACGACAGGAAAATAAAAAGAAAGAAAGGAAAGCTCTAAGCACCATCTCGCTACCTGATTCAAGCTATGCCAGGCTCACCTCCACCTGCAGACCTAGCAGCTGTCTGAGCCTAAGCTACACCCACACTGCCTGGAGTGAGGGCTGCTGGGAGCAGGTAGATGTTTTGTCATCTTGGCCGGTTACGTGGCCCTGCCCCTTTGCATCTGGTCATGCCTGGAGCGAGGGCTGCTGGGAGCAGGCAGATGTTTTGTCATCTTGGCCGGTTACGTGGCCCTGCCCCTTTGCATCTGGTCATCTTGCACATTTGAGCCCAGCTCTGTCTGACCTCCAGCCTCTGCCCCTGTCCTCTCAAAGTAACTGGTGTGGCTGATAAGTGGCCAGCCTCTCCTCTACATCCCAACCTTGACACTCGGCTCCCACAGACTCAGTCATCAAGCAACTCTTCAGTGTTTACGCCCGTGGAAGGAAGCTGGAGGGGAAAAAAAAACCCATTCTGAGCTTGCCCTGGAGACTCTTACTGTCCCTGTGGATAGATGACCTCAACTTTCCTGAACCAACCAGAGCATAAAATCAGATGGAAATACTTGAGCGATTAAAAAAAAAAAAAAAAAGCAAAAGGGTTTGGGGAAACACTTAAAAAACATTTTAATATTTAGTTGATATAACTTTTCTTCCAAGTATATGTAGAAAAATAGCTCTATGGGCTATTTGAACGGACTCCAATGTGTTATAAATCACAATATGTAGTTTAGCTTTCTCTTTGTAATCCTTAGGCCTACTTTAGATAGTGTAATTGCTCCATGATAGAACGTGGTCCCTTGATGCATAAATCATAATGCTGAGGACTGAGAGAGGGGAAGGCAGGTCTGGGAGGAAAGGAGCTTGGTCCTAGCACCAGGATGGCAGTGACATCCTCTGGGCCTGGTGAGGGACGCAGGCAGACCCCAAACCTAGCACACTTCTGTGGCCGGGAGAGGGGGCTGCCCATGGGGCTGTGGGGCCCCTGCACCAGGTGGGGGAGCATTGCTAAATGAGCCGAGGCCACCCCAGGGGCGTGAAGTCAAGGTGGGGGAGGCGGGCAGTGCTGTCTCCAGCAGCTCGGGCTTCCCTCATTCCCTGCCTGGCTGGGAGGCTGGACTTTTCCTGGAGGAGAGGGAGGGTCGTGGTTCATTCCAGGAGTCCTTCTCCGCTACGCAGCATTCTCTTTTCCAGGGGGTGGCAGGCACGACCCTGAGGGCTAGACTGTCCCTGGTCCTTTCCTGACACGTAACGTCCCAAAAGGAGACGATTGACATGGGCCCAGAGTTCAAGGGAATAACGATCGTTCCTTGGTGGCAGGTGGCTGTGTCTGTGAGCTTTGGCTGGTGTCCTGTGACGCCTGGTGCCGGGCCCTCCTTCTCCAAATGTCCACAAACCCACCCCCTTGCTTTCTGAGCGAATTCTCCTTCCAGAACACCGATCTGCCAGGCAGCAGGGCCAGGTGGTGCTTCTTTGTTCTGGAGGGCGGCGTGGGGAGCTGGGGAGCACAGGCTGCTCCGGGCACTCAGAGGGCCAGACCCGCCTGTGAGAGCGTGCAGCAATGTCCTCTTTGAGGAGGGTGGCCAGGAGGAGGACGACATCAATCCAAGTTCATTCGTGTGGCCGAGGACGAGGGGGGGCCGCCCTCTCTGGTCCCACTCTGAGGTCGAGTCTCACCAGCCCTGTGCTGAGCCCCCGCAGAGTCCCCCCTCCTTCTTGAGACTTCCCACGGCTGTCGGGCCTCACACCTGTGACCTCAAATTCCTTCCGCATATTCTTAATCCTCCCTGTGGACCGGAAGCTCCAGCTGACATAACTGCAGGCCACGTGCACCTGGATGGCCACGGACATGGCACTCCTGGGGGACAGTTCACGGTGTGGGGCCCGACGCCGTGCTTCCCGTCTGCACACTGCACGATGCCCCCCGAGAACAGTCTATTAGGGAGGGAGGCACGGGTCAGGAAGTGGGGCTGAAAGAGGAAAATGAAGTCTGCCTCTCGCTTGGTGCTTTGATCCCCCAGCACCCCAAAACACCCAGGAAAGTGTCCGTAGCTCTTCCCCTATTCTGCCCCATCGAGGGTCTCCTCTCTGCTGCTCACGGCGGCTGCACGGAGCCCGGGCTGGGCGGCTGCAGCCAGCACTCACCTGGGGGGAAAGTGGGCCTTGAACTTGGTCTGGAACATCCTGGCCAGGATGACGAGCAGCAGCACGAGCAGCACGCTGGTCGCCGTGAACGCCACGATCTTCCACGTGGTCAGGAGGGTCTCGTGGGTGCTGGGCCACGTTTGCTCTGCTGAGAGAGAACAAAGCAGCACATGAGGGCCCCAGACTGTGACGGGCACGAAGCTTCCCACGTGCCGTTTGCTGGATTTTTCTGGCACCTGAGCCGCTCGTCACATGCCTCCGGGCGCCCCCCACGCCGGCTCAGGATCCCACAGCGCTAAAAATGCTCTCCCGCGTGGTCTGCGCCAGGCTGAGGGCAGAGCTGCACGTCACATTCCAGACCGGGTGAGAGCCAGGCACGGGGACAGATAACGTACCTGCTTCTTGGGCAGAGGGTGAAGGGGGTGCGTGGGGAGCTGGGCTAACGCCTTTGTGGGTGTTCTGGAATAGACTGTTGGTTGAGTGAGGAAAGGGACAGAGACAGGAAGGGCCATGCCCCTCCACGGCCCCCACTCATCGCCACCTCTGGCTGTCACACCTGCCAGGTAAGGGAGGCGAGGGCCGACCTTTCCAAAAGAGAGTTCTGTCCCTTTGGCATGAGCCACCCTGTCCCTTATGCTTTGGCCTCCATTGCTGGCACCTCCATCTCCCCTGCCCTCACCTCCACCTGTCCAGGGCTGGCGGCCACACCACGGTGAGCTGGCAGGACCAGCATGGGCAGGACACGGCGGGCGGGTGGGCGCCGGTGCCCAGGGTCTGCCGTGCGGTCACTACGCCGCCACAGCGAGGGAGGAGGGACGGAGCTCAGGGCCCAGCCCTGGGCCGCTGCGCACAGGCCGACCCTGCCCGCGGGCCAGGCGCGGCCCTCCCCCTGCTCACCTGACTTGATGCAGTAGACCTGGTAGGAAGGAAACCACTCCCCGTACTGGCAGGTGATGTACTTGTAGTCGCTGGTGAGGCTGTAGCCGGGGTCGCAGTAGAACTCCACGACGGTGCCGTGGTTGTAGAGCTCGCAGGGCCGCGGGTGGCACACGAAGTCGCCGTGGCTCACCGCCGGGGGGAGCGGGCAAACTTGGGCAGGAGGGGAGAATAAGAGTTTCAGTACCACGCGCTCACCCAGGGCGGAGCCCTGGAGACACGGGGCGGGCCAGGAGAAGGCATCGGGCCGACGAGCGGTCGTCCCAGAGACGGTCCCTTCTCTAAGTTGTCCTGCGACATTCTGAGCACATGCGGCCGCCACGTGGTCTTGTAAAGCCCATGATGAAAGAGAGGTTCCTTTTACGTGGCAAAGAGCATGTTTAAGAGACAGTATCAAGCGGCTCTATTAATAATGCATGCCATTATTTGCCAGACAACCTAGTAAATAAAACTAAGATATTTACGGACAAAATCTGACCGAAAGGAACAGCCTATCCCCAGTCTCTTTCTGTGGCTATCGTAGTAACTCGAGACTGTCCGAATCCCCGGCCAGTGTCCCTAACCCGATTCCCAAATGCCTTGCTGGGGTTCGGCCAGTGACGAGTGGACCCCGATTCTGCCGGCTCTGTGTGCAGGCCCAGCCGCAGCCTCGCAGGCGCCCCGAGCAGTGGGGGTGAGCAGCGGGCACCAGGAGGGGCGCTGGGGGCTTGGCTCTGCCACCAGCACGCGGCGATGTCATGCGGGTCATGGAACCAGTTTAAGCCCTGATTTCCTCCTCTGTCAAGTGGAAGCTTGTTCTATCCTCGATGGCGTTTAACCGTTTTTCCTGACCCTAATATTTTACGATTTTTAGGGGAAGAAAGAGGCGGCTTTCAGTTTCCTCTCTTGAGCCTGCTCCCTGGGTTGCAAGGCAAGAACAGTTCCATCTCTGCGTCCAAAACGAAGGCTTTAGTGGAGTCGGTGCTTGTTCATCTCGAGCCACAAAGTGCTCTCTTTCCTAGAGAAGGACTCAGAACTGCCATTGCCATTTGAACAGTCTTTGAGAAACAATCAAAGCACAAACTCTACCCAGGTCAGCTTCAAATCCACACCTACGGAAACCATTGGAAAGGCGGGGAGAGAGAGGAGAGAGAGAGAGAGAGAGAGAGAGAGAGACAGAGAGACAGAGAGACAGAGACAGAGAGAGAAAGAGACAGAGAGAGCGAGAGAGAGAACATTTGAGCCCCTGCCCAGGGCCAGATACCCAAACGCCGGGCTACAAACCCCCTCCCAGCTCACCCACACGCAGGCCATGTCCACGTGGGGAGCTGCCGCCCCACACTGGCCGCTGGAAGGCCACAGAAAAGCAGGGTGGTAGAACCTGCTGGCAGCAGTGTGTGCCCCCTGCGGCCGGGTAGCAAGATGGGCGCCCTGCTCAGCAGACCACCCAATGTCTTGTCGCAGACACCCTCTCTAACGCAGACCCTACAGGCTCTTTTTAGAGGTGGAGAAACAGAGTTCGAGTTCTCCAGAGACAGCTGGGGACGGGGCACGGGCTCAGGCTGGCCCCAGGCAGGCCTGGGTCTGAGCCCCGGCCCAACCCCTCCCCAGCTGAGTGACCACGAACAAGTCCCTTCTCACCTCTGAGCTCGCGTCCCCATGTGTGACACAGAAGTGTCTGAGGGTTATTCTGAGGAAGGCTGGCAAGGGCTTAGTTCAGAGCTGACACATGGAAGTGGGCAGCTGGGGACAGCCAGGCCCCGAGTGTCTGAGGAGAAGAACAGCATTGTGGGCTCTGGCATCCGGCCCCCTATGGAGGGGGTCAAGCAGGCTCTCAGAACCGCCTCCCTGGGAGAGCAGAGCCCCCTGACCAGAACGAAGCAGACGCAGCGTGGGGAGATCCGACACCCGCCACTGCAGGGCCCCAGGGCTACATGTGCTCACGGGGCTGCCCCAGTGGCCCCTGTGTTCCACCCCAGCGAGGCTCCCCCAGTGCCATGGCCCAGGGCACACAGCGTAGGCTCTCCTCCCGCAGGGCCTCCCAACAAGTGGCCTGTCGGGTTAGAAAATTACCAGCACGTGTCCAAGGCCCAGGAAGCATCACGAGGCCGGAAGGGGCCCTGTAAATGTCTGGGAGCGGGATTAGCAGCGTGCTTCCTCCCTTGGTCTGGGGGAGAAAGGACTGTTCAAAGCACTCAGGAACCCTGAGGCCCACGGTCCCACATGCTGGAGGGCAGCTGGGCTGCAGGGGGCAACCACGTGACAAGGGACCGGGAGCGGCACAGCACCGTGCACCCAGACACAAGCCCTGCGGGTCCCCGAGTTTATGTTCCAGTCGCAGCTCCAGGGTGTGGGGCAGCTCGTTTAACTGCCTGGGGTTTGGGCTCCCCCTCTGTGTATGAGGGGGACACTTCTTAACTCCAGGGTTGTTCAAAGGTGGATGTTAAGTGCGTCAAACACAAACGTCCGGGACACGGGGGGCACGTAACAGGTGGGAGTGATTAGTCCCGCCAACGCCTACGCTTGCTGGAGTTCCCACCCCGCCCTTGGGCGCCGCGGCCCTGGCAGGCCCTATGAGCAATCAGGATCCCTGGACGGCACCGGGCTGGCCCCAGACGCGCCTGGAGAGAACTGTGAGGCGTCATCTGCACATTTTCTCAGAGGCCGGTCACAACCGCCCACTGCAGAGGCCCTCGCTCCGAGTCCCTCATCATCGGCTGCTGATGGAGACGCATTTCGCCTGCGTGGGGACATTTATCTTGACACCTTGCAGTGTCTCGAATGACTGCACTTGGCCGACCATTAGTGTTGCCGCGAGGGAAACCCTGTGTGTCCCCCCCCCCGCCCACCCCCTCCCCCCGTGTGTCCCGGCCGGGGCAGGGGGTGGGGCATTCTTCTACCTTGGAAGGAAGTGACAACGAAAGTGTCGTCAATTATAAGCTCGGGAAGCTTACTTCGAACTAACAATGTAGAAATACCTCAAGCTCCGGAGTCTCCCGCCTCTCCCCACAGCCTCCCGCGATGGGGTTAAACTAAGTTCTACTAGCCCGGTCCCCTCCAAACCTTCCCTGAGACTCACAGATGGCACGACGGTCCGCACACGGAGGCCTCAGGCACGTGGCAAGCAGCCCGCCGGCCACGGCCACAGGGCTAGTGCTGGAAATGGGTTCCTAGAACTCCCAGCGGGTCCAAGTGGAACCCCGTTAGGTTCAGCCGGTGACTCAGAAGCCAGCAGCTGCTCGTTCTAAGCAAACTAATACCCCGAAAACCCGTGGGCGGAGTAAACAGGTTCTTCTGCCACTCTCTTTTTTCTTAAGTTTCTCGCCCACTTAGACACTATTAGCAACTGTTACCGGTTTGGTGAGGCTTGGGGCTCTCACACTGGTGGTCACGGAGTTCGAGGGAGGCTCACTGAGACTCTGCCAGAAATGGGTCGTGATCACTGTCCCCCTCTGCCCCCTGCTTTATAGCAGAAAACATAGCAGCCCCCAATCTGAGGCGTGGACAATGAAGGGCCGGCAGCTCTGTGCCTGAGCAGTGCCCGCACAGCCCGGATTCAGAGTGGCTGCCATCAGCGTGAAAGAGGGGTACCTGTCGCAGCCCGGCAACTGGGCCTCAGTCTTCCAGAGGGAGGACAGCCCCAGCCCTTCCCTTTTGCAGGAGCAGCCTGGGGAGCAGGGAGAAATCTTCCCTGACAGAATCACGTAGCATCTCAAAGAGCCCAGAGAAAGCGAGGGATAAGCCCGCAGAGCCTCTCACCGGGGTACAGGGGCACAGGGGCCAGGCAGGGGTTCCTCCCCTGGGACTGCCATAGGCCACCGCGCTGCAGGGGTCAGCATCTCGGGCCTGCCTGGGAAATGCCAGCAGCAGCTCCGCGTTATTGGAACAGCCTGAAAACTCCCAGATGTTCTCATGACCTTAAAATCTCTCCCTCTGGAACCGCTCCGCCCCTGGCCTTCAGCTCCGGCCCCAGGCCCAGCCCGTTGGGTCAATAACCTCAGGCAAGTGAGCTACGCTTCTCACTCAGTCCCCTCATCTGTCATCATCTGTCATACGGATAAAACAACACCCACCAGGTAGAGCTGGTGTGACAACGCCTGAGCTAAGGGCACTGGGCGAGCGGATTGCGAAGGGGGCTCGTGTCAGGACTGCTGTGGCCCGGTGTGTTTTCCAGGGTGGGGGACCCACGCCCCGCCCGCCATCTCAAGGTGAAGCTGCTGGGGAGTGTGGGGAGCACGGTGTCCCCCAGTGCCTGGGATTCCTCCAGCTCCTCATGGGCCACCTCTGGCCTGGGTGAGGTGTCCATCCTGCTGATTCTTGCCTCGTGAGCAATGTGCCCCCAGGTGGATTTTCTCCCTGTCCTCGAGCAAGAACGTGGCCCAATTAAGTGTGTGAGTTGGGAGAGTGTCCCCTGGCCAGACCCCCTCGGTGGGGCAGCCCAGCTGACGGCTCCTCACTGGAGCACACCGGCCCTGCGATCGGTCCTCCGTGGGGACCTCCTCCAGCGATGGGTGCTGCCTCGCCCTCAGGAAGCCTGCGATGCTCACGCACCTGACCAGCTAAAGGCAGCAGCGCGGAGCCTCCGCCTCGCCCTTCTCAATCCTGGCTGGCTCCCTGTGGGAGGTGGACTGCACCAGCCTCTTCAGTGAGTGCCGTTCACGACGCAGGGAATGGACAGCCGGGAGGGCACTGGAGTCAGGGAGCAGATGCCACCTCGTGTTTGGGGTGTGCAAGCAGGAGCCCATGCCGTCCCCATTACCAGTATGTGGTCGGAGCACCTTCACTTGCTTACAGGTAAATGAGTCTCAATGGCTCCCCTCGTGCCTCCGTCCACCCAGGCCCCCACGCTCGCTGTCGGGGCTCAGAGAAGGCCACCTAACCCTACTGCCCGCCGTGAAATGGAATGAAGCTGGACAGAAAGCTCGATGCATTTCTAAGTAGAAGAAAATGACTCCTAGAGTGTCTCCTCCTGTTTTGCCTTATCGGCACTCTGGAATCTGGAATATTTAAGGGAGCTGATGAGACCCGGATAGACTGCACTCCAGCCCCGCCCCTGCCCCCCCCTGCAAAGAAGAGGCTCTTCAGGCTCTTGTCCAAGTGTGCTGATTATATTCTTTCACTCGCAGGGGAAGGGCGAAGCACTCTCTCTGCTTGAGCTGGGACGCTGATCTGCTTCAGACGGACATCGGCTCCCCTTGCTTCTCAGGCCTTCAGACTGGGGCTGAATTACAGCTCTGGCTTCCTGGGCCTCCAGCTGACAGACAGGACATCATGGGACTCCTGGCCTCCATCACACAGGTAATTCCTCTCATAGTATCTATCTATCTATCTATCTATCTATCTATCTATCTATCTATCTATCTATCATCTATCTGTCTATTATCTATCATCTAGCATCTACCTATCATCTATCTATCATCTATCTACCCATCATCACCCATCTAATTATCATCTATCTATCATCATCTATCAATCATCTACCTATCATCTATCTATCTATTATCTATATCTATCTATCTATCATCTGTCATCTGCCATCTCTCTATTATCTATCTACACATCCACCCATCTTTCCATCTACCTATCTACCTACCTCTCTAAATCTCCTACGGGTTTGTTTCTCTGGAGAACCCTGACTGATACAGTTCCCCCACCTGAGTCTCCAACTCCACCCTGACTCTTAGAGGTTGGATTCTATGACTGGAGGTTGGAAATGGCTTAAGCCTTGATGGAGGTTCAGGTGTGGTTTCCTGACAGAGGGCAGGACGGAACCACTCGCTCTCTCTCCCCTTCCTGACCACAGGCACAGGCGGGCACCAGAAGCCCCTTCAACAGGGCACCTGGGTAGTCAGAGAGCCAGGAGGAACCACCTGTCAGCTAAACAAGAGACCGATTTCAAGATCAGGAACTGCTCGCATTACATCTGATCACAGGCTCTCAGGGCCACGATGGAGGCCAATGGGCAGCAGAAGAGACGCGCTAACCATATTGGGTGTGCGTGGGGAAGGGTCGCTTTTAGGGGAGCTGTTAGGGAGATGGTGCTAAAACTGAAATCTGGGGTCCGCAGGCCAGTGCTGGTACCCAGGCAGTTCGCTCCTAGTCACAACAACATAAATCGAGAAGTTCAGAGTAACCTATTTGGAAAAAGTTCTTAGCAAGTTGACTTTGTCACAATATCCAAGAGTGTTTTTGATTCCTGTTTATTAAAATATAATTTTACTACTGTTGAATCTAAAAATTAAAAATTATTCTTTTTTTGTTTTATTTTTTATATAATCCATTTTTATTGAATATCATACAGTTATTGGCCTGTAACGTATTGGAAAACAAACCCAAACTACTGGTTCTTTCTCTACGGATAGATGAGAAGCCTTGATACCTTCCTAGCTGCGTGAATGAATGCATGACCCACAAAGACTGGGAAGGAGCCGGCGGAGGTTGGTGTTGGGAGGAGGATTCTGGACAGAGGGAATGACACATGGGAAGGCAAGCCGGAGGCGTGAAGAGAGGCTGGGATGGTGGCTGCGTATGACCAGCAGAGGGCCGAGGGTGGAGAGGTGGCCGGGGCAGTGTGCGGGCAGCTCCATGGGCCCCCATGGCAAGAAGTGGGGGTCTTCTCATAAGCGTAAGAGCAGGCCTGGGCCCATTGGTAAAAGATAGCCCTGGCTGTGGCACAGAGGACAGACGGCTGGGGAATGATGAAGTGATGCGGCCGCTGCCACGACCAGGTAAGAGAGGATGGTGGCTTGGACCAGGACGGTGGCAGCCAACATGATGAGACGTAGAGCGACGGGACATCGCTCAGAATTTTCCATTCCCACGGTAGGACTTGTCGAGAGATGGAATTCGGGTCCAAGGGAAGAATCGAGGATGACTCTGAGATTCCGGACGTTAGCACCTGGGTAGATGATGGTGCCATTCGCCACGGAAGGTGTTTTGGTTTGTGTGTTTGTGGCCAGGGCGTGGCTAAGAGTCTGGTTTTGCATCGGTCACGTCTGAGCTGCCAGGGAGACAGGCATCCGAGAGTCAGCCAGGCGGCTGGAGAGAGCGCCTGGGGCGAGCATAGAGCTCGGCGGTCATGAGCGTAGAGATAACACAGCAAACCACGGGGCTGGACGAACCCGCCTCAGGAAGAAGGGGAGAGAGAGAAAAAAAGAGGGGTTTGAGTCCAAACGTCGAGAAATCAGTGAGGGGTACAAGAGACTGGCCAAGTGGACCAGGGCGTATCCCCAAAGTTGAGAGAAAACCCTGTCTTGAAGGGGAGGGAGTGGTTCTTAGCAAACTGAGAAAGATGGGAATGGAAGGGTGACCCCTGGATGTGGCCACATGGAAGATGCTGCTGACCTTGCGGAAAGCCACGTCGACAGACGAGGGGAGCCACTCTCCAGTGAGCTGAGGAGGGGACAGGGTGGGGACTCTGGACGACTCATTGGAGAACTCTGCTGAAGGCAGCAGAAAATGGAGCCTCCGGGGTCCAGGGAGCGTCTGCCCGCACCCACTGGACGGCCGACCTCGTTCGTAAGTTGTATACGGGGGTGACCAACAAGGAGGACAAGACCCGCGCTGCAGGGTGGGAGCCGGACGGAGGGAGGAAGTCCCTGAGAAGTTGGAAGGAGAGCATGTGGACGGGAGGGAAGGGCTGGCCTCTGGCAGCGGGAGGGAGGCAGCGGGAAGGTGGAGCTGGACACGGCAGGGGCAGATCTGAAGCCAGGGCGGTGGACAGATGGCGAGCGGCTTTCCGAAGGCTCCTGCTTTCTGAATGAAGTATGAGGCGAGGCCATCGCTCAGGGTGGGGGTGGGGGTGGGAAGCTTAGCGCTGAGTCACATATCACTTATCACAGCCCCCCCGTAACCCGTGTATATATTTCACTCTGTGCAAAAGAGGAAAATGAGATTTAAAAATAGCCTTGTGAATATTCACACAAATTATCTAGGGGAGACAGAAGAATGTAGAACATTATAACCTATAGCCTCTAATTTTTTAAAAAATCCTTCTGAGCCAGATGCTCCCTTCAGATGTTTTCATCCTCGGCCCATGCACTCCCCCCGAAAGATCTTCATGTAGAAAACAGCTGCCCCTCAGTCTCTGTACCCCGACCTCCCCCACAGGGCTGATGCCAGAGGCTGCTGGCTGCGCCCCACAACCCGATACCCCTCTTCTTCCTGGGCACGGAGCTGTCTGCATTGCCAGGGTCCCCTGTTCCTCTAAATTCTAGACAATGAAGCGTGAGCAGAAGCGCTAAATACAAACGACTTTCAGGCCTGGGCCATGAAGCCCTTCGGGACTGAGGCTCCCTGGGATGCTTCCCTGGCTGCACATGAGCATCCCCTGGGGAGCCCTGCCTAACCGGTCTGGGGTGGACCCCAGGCTTGGGAGGTCATCGAAGGCCAAAGCTCCCCACCTGATTCTAATGGGAGTGAGTGGAGAGCTGTGCCTCAGGCCCCTGGAACAGCAAGATGGGAGAAACCACAGTCCATTTTCCACCTGCTGGGATAGATGGCTTCCATCGGTCAGTGGAGCCGGCGAGAATCAGATGGCCCTGGCGTCTGCTCTGGGTCATCACCTTCCACCAGACCCTCGCTTTGGAGTCCACGGACCATGCGCTTTAGATCAGCCTGGAGCCCGTTTAAAATGCATAAGCCGGAGCCACACACAGACCTACTGAACCAGAAACTTCCTTTTAGCTAGCGAGTCCCGGGTGACTCATACACACAAGACGGTCTGAGAAGTGCTGCCCCAGACCTTGAGACAACTTCGTAGCTGAGCTCGGGGGGTGAGGTGGAGAGCGCGTGCTCTTCACGTCGGAATCTGGACCCCAGCCGGCCTGAAAGAGCACGGGGAAGCGTGGGAAAGCCAGCGGTCCCACGGCAAGCGTCATCGCGAGACGACCAAGAGCTCAGAGGAACCGGGACACCGGCACCGCTCCGTACGCGCACAGAGCCGCCCAAGCCTCTGCCGTCCGGAGTTCTGTGGGCCCCTAACCCTCATAACCCCTGCACCCGCTGGACCCCGCAGTCTCAGTTTGGGTAGCGATTCCGGGAAGCTGGATGGAATCATAGCTGTTTCCAAGGCTACGTCCGAAACTCAGCTTTTAGCTCAGGGAAAAATCAATGAACATTATACAGCACATTACATCTTCCACTTTTGTTTTGCTGTAACAACGTGGAAGGCCGATAAATGCGTCCACCAAGGAGGCCAAGGAGGATGAGGCTGGGGCTTTGCTCCCTCCCAGGCCGGACAGAGCGTGGTGTTTACTGGCTCAGAGGTGTGCGGACAGATCGAATCGAAGATCGGTATTACCCAGCAGCCCCGGGGGAGGGGTTCTGATCGGCTTGCCATCTCGGAGTCACCACATTACAGTTGTCTCTGAAGACAGAACGCATCTGATGACAACCGTAAAACTTCGGTGTGAAAAAAATACAGCTCCGCATAAGAAATCTGAAGTGTGCCTAGTCTTAGAGACCAGAGGCAGCCATGGAGGACATACAGGTGAAGGAGCAGGTGCAAAACCATGATATACTGTGACTAAATCTTTTGCAGGGAGGAAAGGCTGGAGCTGGAGGCAAAAGCTGACAAGTGCTTCTGGATTCTCTTGAGGCTGTTCTTTCTTCGCTGTGACTGGAGCACCAACAGCTAAGTCCAGCACAGCCTTAATCACCACAAGGTGAAAATAAATCACACAATACTTATGGTGTCAAAGTGTCCTGGTGGCTGTACCTTTTACAAAATAGGATTCCCCTATGGCTGGAATTCCTGATGAGCATCTTAATTTTTTCAAGGGGAAAGAAATCAGGGGCACGAGATTAAAAAGGAGTGTGTTCCACAATTTATACAGAAAGCCGCAGGTAAGGGGGCACATAGAGGTCTTTGTGACTCTCTGCAATCAGCAAACCCTTCCATCACCAGATTATACTTGAGTTAAATGGTGCCAGTGTATCCCGGCAATTTTTAAATTCTCCTTCCATGAATTAGACCCAGGTGCCACATTCATACACTTAAATAAATGTATTGAATTTTCTGTATTTCACATTTTTCTCCCAGAATTTTTTTTCTTAAATTTTTGGTGGCTTTTCATTCTTAACTATTAGTAAATCCTAGCAAATAAAGAAATAAATAATTGATAATAGTGGGAACCATTGGTCCTGCCTGCTTCATTCTTAGCTGTGTGTGTGTGTGTGTGTGTGTGTGTGTGTGTGTGTGTGTGTGTGTGCATGTACACTTGTGGGCACGGTTCTAGTTTATGAAGAGAAAATAGCCATCTTTTCTGCTAGAAAAAGTGCCTCGAAGGTTCACACAGTATTTCACAGTGTCCCGCAAAGCAAAAACAAACGAACAAACAAACAAACAAAACTATGCTATTCTGTGAGGAGTTCCATGTTTTTCCGACACCCGAACAAATCTGAGAACCACTGGCATAGAGTCATAGACGGTGAAGAGAGAGGGAGAAAGGGAAAAATAAGGTAGGAGAAGGAAGAAGAGAGAGGATGAGACGGGCCTCTGAGGAAGACTGAGAAGGCGGGAGAAATCGGTGGACCGGTGGAAGAGCCTCTGACGGCGGCGGCTTCAGATGGTGCGAAGTCACTTTCTCGGGTTCGAATCTGACTCACACATTGCGTAGCTATGTGATCTTGGCCTTGTACTTAACCTCTTTCTGAGCTGGCTTTAGTTTCCACCAAGTGTAAAATAGGAATGGTAATACCTACATTACGGGGATTTTATAAAAATTAGAAATAATATCTGTAAAGTCACCGAGCGTAGTGCCTGGCACAAAAGTAGATGTCCAATAAGCAGAGACGGTCACTGTTATCATTAGCTATATGATGGCCAATGACATAAAACGCAAGCAATAATTACAACCACAACTTTTAACAAGCAGCATACACACACTATTTCACTTAACCTAACGGCCATTTTTCAAGCAGGTGTCATTGCAGATAAGGATACCGAGGCTCCAAAAAGTGAAGTTCCTGGTCCAAGGTCACCCAGCCAGAAAAGAGCAGTGCTGGGATTCGACCTTAAGTGAGGCTTCTGCCAAGGCTGTGCTCGTCTTCTGAGTCTTGCTGTGAGATTTGGGGTACACAGAGAGGAAAGGGGCTACAGCCCACTCACAGGCAGATGTGAGAGCAACAATGCCTTTGTCCGCTAAGGTGTGGACTGTGCACAGTGGGGAAAAGCCTCAGGGCCTCTGGAGGCACGAGAAAGATGAGACGGAGGAACCTTGGAGACACAGAAGTGTGCTCCTGTTCGGCTCAGCGGGCATCAGCAGGGGATACTGTGTACTGGACCGAAGGAGAGGCTAGCTCAGGAGAGGGCTGCGGGCACAGTCCAAAGGGTGCTGGCCACCTGGGACTTGGGGAGCTTTGAAGACAACCATTTAAGCCTGGAAGTAAGAGGTAGAGAAAAGACAGAGAGACCATCTGCTTCTCCTCAAGCCAAGGCAGGGAGAGCATAAGGTGCGGGTTGAATTCTGTACCCGTCAAAAATACATTAAAGTTTAACCACTGGTACCTGTGAATGTGACTTTGTTTGGAAATTAGGTGTATTGCAGATGTAATCGGTTAAGGTGAGGTCATACGGGAGTAGATTGAGCCCTTAATCCAATACGACTGGTGTCCTTATAAGAGGAAAAGAGACACACAGGGAGGGTGCCATGTGAGGACAGAGGCAGAGACAGGAACAGCGTAGCTACAAGCCAAGGAATGCCAAGGCCACCCCGGAAGCTGGAAGAGGCAGGAAGGATTCTACCCAGAGTCTCCGAAGGAACATGACCCTGTCAACACTTTAATTTTGGATTTCTAGCCTCCAAAACTGTGAAGAAATTAATTTCTACTGTTTTAAGTCACCCAGGACGTGGCGCTTTGCTACAGCACCTCTGGGAGACTAGTGTTCATCCCTGGCCTGGGAGGTGGAGGCCAAGGCCTTGGGCCAGGTCCAGAGGGACCCGCCAGCTGGAGCAGGACGGTTTCTTGGCTAATGTCACAACATCCGCCTGAAATAACTAGACACCGAGATTTCTTCAACGTGAAGTCAAAAACTTTTGTGTACACGAGAGTGGTTAATTCGTGACATACGCTGCAGGGGGCCGGGCGGAGCACGATAACCCGGGACGCTTGGCTTCCAGGCCTGGAATGTGAGGGCTCCCCGAGGAAGTATCAGCCATTCTTCCCTTCGGGCAGGCCCCGCAGAACCCAGGATGGAAAGCCTTAGACTTTGGGGACAACAGAGTCACCCACGGTTAACCCAAAGGGCCACAGTATCTGCAAAAACATCAAGCAGTCTGGTAGAGTCAGGTTCTTCTCACATGCTATTTTAGCAATCGTTGTCTACAGGATTCTTGGCTTCTTAGCTTCCTACAAATTTACTTTTCTTCCCAATTCAAAATAAGTTCCCTCAGAATAAGATATTTATGGTATGAAAATACAGATCGATGTAGGTACAGCTGTTCGCTTGCGATCGCTCGAGCTAAGGATTATTTGAAAACTCCGACTTCCAATATAATTGGCTTCTTTTCTATAACTCCAGCTCTTTCCTGCCTTATTTATGCCTGGACCGATTAAATCCTTCTCCCTGTGAGTGGAAGAGATGGCATTAGAAAATGCATGAGGTTCCCATCCATCAAAGAACCAACTGCGCAGAATGGGAGCCAAGTCCTACACTGTCCTGCAGGAGCCACAGTCACTAGGTGAAAGATGAGCTCTGGAAGCACTGTCTCCACTAACCACCTTAACTCCAGAGAAATCTGGGTGCAATTTAGAATCAGGCACCATCTTTTTGCAAAAACAAAACCCAAAACAACAAAAAACCCTCCTCCTGTACAAAAAGAGAAAGCTATTGTGAACACAGGCATTATAGTAACTGCTTCTAGGAAAAAAAAAAATGAATGACAGAAGACACCAAGATGGACTTGGAAAGGTGAATATTTTACCTACCTATCACCCCCAAATGTTTAATTACTTTGGGGGGAAAAAAAACAGGGAATCTGGGCAACCATTTGTGAAGAAAAATGGGGATGGGTTGGAAGCTGGGGAGAAATGACCCCAAAACCACCATGCTGAAGACTTCCGAGTGACGCCCAGCCTGAATAGGGCTCAGGGAGTGACTAAAGGGATTTATAACCTTCTCTGTTGCACCTGCTTGCAAGAAATTTTATTACCAAGAAATACAAGTCCCCTACCTTCCCAGAGATGGAAGAAGGAAATGAATTCTGCCTGGAGCAGGGATGGAGAAGATATTTTAGAGTTAAAGGACAAAACCCGAGATTTTCCCATTTGTGCTGGTCATCTATTTTCTGAGCATCATAAAGTCACCCTCCTGGCACAAGCTAGTGGCTCAAACCACTGGTGGCAGCTTTGCGATAATTCTCTCTGTACCTTTCGGTGACCTGACATGTTAAGTAGCACAAAATAAAGACCTCGGCTTGCCTGTCTCTGAGTTTTCCAAACCTATGAGACGACTATAAGGCAATGAGAGAAGACTGGAAGAAAGAAACTGGTTCCCCGCACCCCGGGGTGGCCCCCGGCTTAGTCCCCTCTGGCCCGAGACAAACAGGTCCAAGTTCTCTGCCGCCACAGAAGCTGTGGCACTCAGACGAATTCAGGACGGTGACCCCAGGAAAAGATCATGCGTAGGATTCTCGTCGCAGACCAGTGGCCCTCGGTATGGAAAATATGCGGCCTTCTGACTGACACGATTAGACAAAGAGCTTCCGCAGACCCCCAGCGTGACGGGGGCTCCGGTCTTCAGATTGTTCACCGACTGATGAGTCAACCCTGTCCCTGGACCTTGTGCCCATGAGACATGTCCATGAAGACACAATTGATGATGCCTGGGTCCAGGTCCGCTGAGTCTCCCAGGGGATGCAGGCCTGGGACAGGCCGCTGGGCCCCAGCCCGGTGGCACCCCATCCCACCCCATCTCTGAATGTGACCGGTGGGGGGAGGGGGTGATTTAGTCTTCTGTTGGGTTCTCTTTACGTCTCAGTCTGGTAGAAGAACACATTCCAGAATTCTACCACCTTAGTCTCTTTGGTGGGAAGAAAAATCACCTTGCTTCTTCCTTTGATGTTAATGTAAGTCTCTGCGTTTGAATGAGGCAGTCAATCAATCAATCAATCAATCGATAAAAACAAAAATAAAAATAAGAAAAGAGTCATATGTTTTCAAAGATAAGAGATGGGGACGGGTGGGTGGAGGCCGCCAAGGGCCAAAGCTAGCTGAACGGGATGGACAGAGGGTGGGGAGCCGGGCCACCTCTCAAGTCAGGAGTCAGAAAACTCAAGCGAAAAGAAGGCCTGGAAAGTAACTGGCAAGTAACAGCAGGGAGCCCTGAGAACGCGCTTCCACTCCGAAAATAGGAACAAGGTCTCTTGGCTTCTTTTCTTTTTTCTTTTTTTTTTTAAGCACAGAAAGATCAGTGTTTCTCGATTCCATATAGAAAAAATAATAATAATAATAATGAAGCTTCTCGATGCCACGGCGCAGTCTACTCCTGAGAATCGGAGTGGTGTGTGACCAAGAAGAGGAAAAAGCCACAGTGACGATTCCTTACTGGGGAGAGAGAGAGAATGTTAAGCCCAGTGGCTCCTGAGAAATGCCGGTGTGACACGCAGGCAGCTGTGTTTCTGTGGTCACTCTGCTGTAATGTATGAACGGTACATGGAAATGGCATTAGAATAATTTACTATTGCGTATGGACGGCACGTTAACGAGATTGCTTGCTATTTTGCATTTTCATCCAATAAAAAAAAATTAAAAAGAAGAAAAAACCTTGTTAGGGTCCTAGGCAAGGTGGTTATAACAGAAACAGTGATGGATAGAGGAAGTCGCAGGAAACGAATGTTTGCAGGAAACAAAATGTGCACAGAGTATGTTATGCGCTGACACATGTGCCAAGACGGCGGAGCACATTCTCGGTTCACGGAGTGACCTCCACGCTGCTTCAGACAGGGCTTCCCTAGCTAATGTCACTAACGCATGACAGAGGGGGTACCTGAGACTTCCTCGTCCCCAGGCCCAGGGAACACACATTCGAAGGACATGGAAGATTCTTTCGTTTCTGAAAATAAGATCTGAAAATCCCGTGAGACTTCGACTGATGTAAACTGGGTCCCTAGTGAGGGGTCTGAGTCGGGCGTCTGCTCACCTGGGAGTCTGAGGAGATGGGGAAATTTTTCTATGATTTGGCAAATCATTTCCTTTCTCTGGTCTCAGGTTCCTAAGGAGGCAGAACTAGATGCATGATTTTCATACTTTCCAATGGCAAGCTCTTTCTTCAAATAAATCTCAAGTGGGAACACAGTACGTGAACTAGGGCCATTGGGGTTGGGGGCGGCGGGAACAGACCTACCTCAGGCCTCTGAGCTTCCTAGGGAACTGCCTGGGCCTCAGAGTCCAAACCCACCTGGCCTAGCATGACCTCACCTTGCATAAACCTCTTATTACGTTGGGAAGAAGAGACAGGGGTAGAGGCTGGGCAAGCAGATAAGGCGGAAGCCTTCCTCACATCTTTCCATGAAGGGAGCCCGCACTGCTATACTGGGCAAAAAAAAAAGAGAGAAAGGGGGCATTCATAGCTTTTCTCTTCATTTTCTGCTGATTTAATTTCATATAGAGTCCGGCTGCTGACAGGGTCAAGGGCGAGTCTACAGGGAGCGTGACAGCCCAAGAGGAACTAATAGAGACCATGACCCTGGGCAGCTGGTCCATTCTGAACGGTGGGAGGCCCAGGTAGGTGTGGGTGACCAGTTGGCCACTGCTATTACCACTCCATGGGATGTGAGCAGGACTTGATTTCCTAATAATAATGGCCACAGCACTTGATACACTTCTGGTTGGCACCAGAGCCCAACCTGGGAGGGAGGGAGGGAGAGAAGGGGAGGGAAGGAAGGAAAATCCCCGACATCCATCACGACACACAATGCAGCTGGGGCTGAATCGCGGTGTGTCCCTCCCCCTTCTCCTGAACCTCTTACGTAATAAAAATCCAGGTTACAGGGAACGTTCAGAAGGCGCCGGTGGGCAGCGGGGCAGGTTGTTCAGAAGATGGGCATCTGCCCCCCGACAGAAGGCCATGCGGGGCACTGCGGCTGGGGGTCGAGTCGGGGCTGCTTTTGACTCTCGGCTCCGCAGCTCACTCCCTGCGGCCAAGTTATCAGTCCTGCTTCTTGTCTGAGAAGAGGGAGTAATAATACCTGGCGGCAGAACGGAGATAACAAGCCAAGTGCCTGCTGCCAAGGTGACCCCGACGCATGCCCGCTTCCTCCGCCTGGCGCTCCCCTCCTGGTGACGGCGGCTCAGGGACTGCCCGGATGAACCTGAGTCTCGGGGAAGCTGTCAGCAGTCTTCAAAGCGAGAGACTCTCCCAGCACCCTCACCCCTTTGCTGTGTCTCCCAGAGCCAGCCGAGGACAGGGCAGCCTCTCTGGGGACAGTGTATTCGGTGAAGAGCAGAGTCAACGAATGTGGCTGCCACCAAGGAGCCTTGAAGATCAACTTTCCAGCTCCTTCCTTTTCTGACTGAGGAGACGGACTGGCTCCCTTGGCCAGTACGCAGCCGAGCGAGGCAGGAACCCAGTCCCTAAGCTCCAGCAGACACTCTGGGTTCTGGAGGTGCCTGCGGGAGCAGTATGGGTAGCAAGCGTGGTCTCAGGAGGCACAGGGGCTGGGCCGCTTGTGAGCAGGATGACCTCGGCAAAGTGGGGCAGCTCTACGAGCCTCCATCTTCTCATCTGCTGGTGGGCACCACCCTCACTTCTCATGACTGTTGTTAGGATGAGAGATCGGGGCTTAAAGGGACGTCCACAATGCCCGGCATCCGGTGGGCATCCCGAAGCAGTCGAATGAATCGAAGGAAGTTCCAGCCCTCACAGCTTCACTGTGTTGAATCTGCGTGTCATGTGCCAGGGTGAGGAAGGCAGCCCAAGCTGCCTTCTGTCTCGAAGTTGCTCCTGGGAAGATGAGATTCTAAATGTCGCTTCTCCCTGTTCAAGAATGTCGGTGACCAAGGGAGAGGAGACAGAGGCATGAGCCTTCCCCACAGCGAGGCGCCAGGCCGGCGTGGGAGTGACCGCCTCCACGGGCACCCCCAGGCCGCGGAGGGGGGGCCTTGGACGAGGCCACTCATCTGTGGCACTAACGTGTCATCTTTGCATAGGAGGTGCCGGGTGCGGTGGGGGAGGGAGGGGAAGAGAAACTGGCGAGGGCTAAGGCTTTCTAAGCCTGAATTCCATGGTCAGGACCCAAAATCAGCACTATTAAATCCCGTGGGGACCATTCCGTCACTTCTCTCGATCTTCTTACCGTTCGACGTAGAAGAACATCCAAGTTAGCTAAGGAATGCAATTCGGCACTTTCTTATTGAGGCGGGAGGAGAGGCGCACGCTCCCCTGGGAGAGTGTCCCCACTCTGGTTTGGAAAATGACACGGAGACACCTGACCTCGTCACCCTGTTCATTTACAGTAACCTGGACGGGCCCGGACTCCTTTTTGTGCTTCGAGTGGGAACAGCCTTGGCACAGGGTGGGCTGGAATGATACCTTTGGCTGTCATCCCTAGGACCCCCTCTGAGGCTGTCACTGCTCTCCAAGGCAGGGCAGGTCCTAACTCTGAGGAGGCCCAGATTTCTCTGCGGCCTTTCCCGCGCCCTACGATAGACTCGCTTTGAAGTCCCCAGGCGCCTGTTCTCCAGGGAGAGATCGACCCGGGGTAGAGGCACGTGGGAGTGGAGGTGGGTGAGAGTGGGGGCTGGGGGCTCTTCTACCAGGCACCCCTTGCACCTGAACGGGTCCTGAGTTGGGAACAAAGCCCACGACGACGTTGGCTTGGGAGCTGGGAACCCCCCTTTGTCCAAACCGGCTTTGAGTTTTGATCCCAAGTCAGAACCTTCCGAGTCATGTTCCATTTGGCCAAACAGGGCTTTTCAGTTTCTTATTTTTCTCCTTTCCTCACATAAGGACGCAGCCCTAAAAGGACCCCTGGGCGCTGGTCGGTTCCTAGGAAATCACAGTGCTGCCTCTCCTGTAATTGAATCTGAAACTGATGACACTTCCATCTCCGGCAGTGTGAGCCGGGAAATGGATGGGAAGAAGGAAAGTCAGTCTGGGCATTCTGGGTTTGGGGATGGGCTGGGTCTAAAAACAGTTTCAGATGTTCCGTGTCTAAGGAGGTCAGGTCTGTCTGTTGCTGGGAGAAACGGCAGCTGTGCAGCTGAGGGAGCCTCTTGAAAAGGTCAGCACCCCGGAAGCCACTGCGTAACTCACTGCAAAAGAAACCTCAGGTTCCCGTTCCTGGGATGATTTAGTTCCCCATTTGGGAAAAGCAAACGCGCTAGCACGACAAACCCCCCTGGGCCTTGGGCCGCCGTTTACCGCCGTGTGCCCCGCAGCCTTCTGAGCAGCCGCCGGACATCACCGCTTCACAGAGCGGACTCGACACAGCAAAGTGACCCTCTCCAGCTTTTTCAAAACCATGGATACCCCCGTTAGGGCCCCCCTTTTAGGTGGCCTCAGTGTTGGCGACCATCTTCTCCACCACCAGAGGCCCTGGTTGAGGTCCAGATGGAATATTCGGAACTGAGTCCCACCTGGGCAGGAGTGAGAGCTCAGGAACAGCGCCCTAGACACGCCAGCCCAGGGGCAGAGACCTTATATCGCTCATTTGCCTCTGCAGTGTCTGCACCTCGCAAAACACTCAGCATATGGATATTAAAGAGAATGTTTACTGCACAACTAGATGACTCTCACAGGCATTCATTTAAAATAGCTCTTTTCAAACTCGCTCTCATTAAATGTTTGACTGGTCCTCTCTAGATCGGATCCCATCTTTCCCCTCGAAATCTAATGGAAAACACTTCTGGATGAAGAACCTCATCCTGTAATATAACAGTTGGGCAAAGAGAGGAATCTTTAAGCAGCGTGGTCGCGACCCGAGACTCCAATTCCAAGTTTTGTCGTCAACCATCTGTCCTAACCTTTGCTACCCGGAAATAGGAAGCAGGTTTCCGCCTGGTCTCCCATGAAAAGAACAAGAACCCCGTAAATCCCTGGATAGAAACTTTCATTTCACAATCGTGGTATCACCTACCGGAACTTTCCTCCCCCCCGTCCCAAATGTGTGAGTGCTGATGCGGCTGTGCGTGCACATGCGGATGCCACCTGTAATAATGCTGGTCTCCGGATGACGGGCTTTGTCGTCTTGTCCTCCCCATCAGGATCTAAATCCTTCACAGGAAGGAATTATGTCCTCTCCATTCTTTGTAATGCCCCAAGGCCCAGTTCACTTTTTTTTTTTCCTGTGCCCGGCAGGTGTTCAATAAACACCACTGTCAGTGTAAACTGAGTTCTTAGCACTTATAAATGAGAAAATGCCCACATTCGTCGGTTGTTTTTATTACGATTTCTTGGATTCTGAGTATGTGTGTGTGTGGTGTGTGTGTGTGTGTGTGAAAGAGAGAGAGAAATGAGAGCCTCAGAAATGATGATGGTCCAAGAATGGAAATCATTAAGACACACAGAGATGAGGCTACGCACACAGACGCGCAGTGAGACAGGCCAGCCCGTGGAAACCCACAAAGCTCCTTCCAGGTCCAAATGTGTCTATTCATCTATTTTTAAATGACGCAGCCAACACTGAGGTCCAGGACTTTGTGATTCCGGGGGCTCTGCCCCCACAACACAGCTATGAGGGAAACACTGATCCCCCGGGTGTGATAGCTCGGGCTTCGAAAGACACGATCCACACCTTTGCCGAAGCTGCCAAAGCTTTTCCTTCCAAATTAGAACCTCCTTCATGAAGCAGGCGTCAATTAGGAGCCTATCGACATGTGAGTGTGACAGCTGTCACTCAACATAGGTGCCAGCCAAGCCTGCCCTCACAAAGTGCGCTCCATCCCACATGGCAGAAAGCGCCACGGACCTAGAGCTGGGGGGTCTGGACCCGTCCTGTCATTCTTCAAGGTGTTGGTCTCCTGGTCTGGGAAAGGAGACACAACTTGTAACTGTAACCAGCCCACTGGCTGAAGTCACCTCCACTGTGACATGGGAGACTAATGGTCACTTAGATGGCAGCAGTGACAGCTAGCTGCCACCCAGTGGACAGCAGGGCCTCCCTCTGCACTCAGGTCCCCTGTAGCTGGGATTTCTACAGGGAGAATAACGAGGCTCAAAAGACAAAGCCTTTCCTATGTGAGAATTCTTTTAATTTTTTTGGCTCTTTGGAAAAAAAAATGGCTATGAAAAGACCACATTGTTTCCCTGTTGGATTGTAAAGTGATCAGAACAAGTCAATCAGGTAATGGGCCTTGGAGCTTAAGAGCATGAGCTTTGAAGTGACAAAGATCCATGTTCGAGTACCAGCTCCCCAACCTACTTGCTGCGTGACTTTGGGTGAATTACTGAACCTTTAAAAGCCAGGGTTTGCTCATCAGTAAAATGGAGTAAAATATAGTTAAATGGAGTAAAATGGAGTAAAATATAGTCAAAGAGGTATAGAGAGTGTGTCTCAAACACTTTGACACATAGTAAGTTCTCAAAATTAAATGGCAATTATTATTATTGTTCAGTATTTCCTCTCATTACCTGAGATTCATTTTACACAAACACAGCTAAAAGTATGCAAGTAACCAAAATAGCATTTGAACAAGCAAAATAGTGTCACCACATATATGCATAAAAGCTTGGGTACTATCTTCACACAGTCCTGCCCAGATGCTCACTTATTTATTGTGACTTTGTACACAATTCCAAGAGCAAGGATAATGATGGACACGCATGGATCTCCTACTGTGTGCCAAGCACTTCACTGAATGTGTTCCATTTGTAACCACACTGAGTCCTCACAGTTCCAAGAGGTAATGACAGCCACTTCTCTCATTTTATAGCCGAGAAAATGGAGGCTGATAGAAGCTAAGTGACTCGCCCCAGGTCAAAATGATTAAGTCGGAGACGCAGGCAGTGAACAGCGAACGCAGCCAGGCCACTGCCAGCGCACGTAGCCTCCACGATCACCCTGCTGATCCTCTAGCTCCTGGCTCATGAAGTGACGGGCACACTGACAGCTAACAGATTGAGGGACTAAGAGTGAGACAGGAAATGAAAAGAATAAAGGCCCAAGGAGAAAGCACAGCTGTCTGGACCCGGCCACGGTAGGGGTCAGAACACCCTAACGCGTCGAAAAGCCCCAGGGGGTCGTGATGCCACAGCGCGACGCAGCGATTTTCACTAACGCCACCGAGAAAACTCACACGGTGTGCCAAGAAAGACGGGAAATCGGGGCGGGGGTGGGTGAAAGAGCAAAGGGTTCGACTCCCTTTCTGACGGTTCATCTCTGTTGACTGCCCTACGACAACATTGCGTAAACGAGGCGGCGCCTTTTGAAAAGGTGACATTCAATTCGAGCAAGAGCTAAAGAACTGCCAGCACCGAGGTACATCCGGCGAGGGTGCTGTGAACCCCGACCTCTTCCTTCAACCCGCTGCTTCTTAATTCAACCCAGTTTCTGTCAAGTCTTAACATTAAAAAAAAAAACCCTTTAGTCTACCTTTGCCATGTCTTTGGTGCCTTTAGCTAGGAGAGCATCTAAAGTTCTCACAAACCAATTCCATCAGATAATTTAAAGGGACCTGTATCGAAAATAAAGATGTAAAGATTTTTTTTTTTTAACTGAGGGGTGGCAGGGTGTTAAGAGGCCTTTCTAGCACAGGCCTCTGTCACCTTGGGTTTTCAGCGCCCTCCGTTGGCCATAGCCCCGGCTGGCAGAGGAAGAGGGGACACACGTTAAACCACGAGACACATTTCCCATCAGAAGCCAGGCACAGCTCCCTGTTCGTAAGCTCAGCTCAGTGCCCCTCGAAGTTCGATTTTGTTTTCTGCCCATTCACACATCACCTCTCCTGGGCTCCACAATAACTGCTTCCAAAGTCCCAAAATGAAGCTTATCAGAACGTGACGGCTCGAAAGGCATTTCAGCCAAACTTGAAAAGATTTTGAAGGAGGCATTTCAAATCAATAGCATCACAATCACGATCCCTTTCACCGATCCCGTATTCCTGGCTATCTGAGCAGGGAGAAACCTCCAGAAGCCCCCTTTCACCAGTGGCCCCGTCACCTTGGCCGGCCAGGGTGTCCAGACAGCAGAAAAGCTATCCCAGTGGAGAAACGGGGCTGCCCCATCACTCAGGAGCAGGGTTACCAGACTCAGCAAGTGAAAGTATAGGACTCTCAGTTATACTGATATTTCAGATACACAAAGAATAATTTTTGACCATGCCAGACAATATCTGGGACATGTTCGCATCAAAAAAGTATTTGTCATTTACCTGAAATTCAGATTTAAATGGGCGTCTTGTATTTTATCTGACGATTCTACTGCAGGTTCTGACCCTCCAGGGGATTTGGGGTGGGTGGGAAGTAGCCCAGGAGATGGGCCGCTCTGATTCCTCTGGCTGTCCCCTGCCTCCGCCACCTTCTAATGGGACCTCTTCCTGCGCTGAGGTGCACACCATAGAAATGCTACTTGTAAGAACTCGTCTGTCTCCACATTCTGTCGTGTCTTGTTTTGTTTCCCAAGAAAGTCTGCAGATAGGCTTTGAGGGCCTCCCGACCGGAAGGGTCCTTTCCGTGTAAAGACCCCCCTCTCCCACCCACCGCATTCAACAGACGCCAGGAAGCAGATCAGTGTTTGCTCTCTCCAATCGTAATTTCAAGACCTGAATTCACGCCGAGCCAGCTCGTCCAACGTGCCTGGCAGCAGCGGCCATGAACTCTGCGTTCTCAGACACTGGCCTGCTGCGTCCCCCACACTGCTTCATCCGACTAGCTAGCGATTACTCGTGACTCACACGCTAAAATGATCCCATATATTTAAGAAAAACGAGGAGGAAAGAGCTCTTCGTTTCAGGCTTCTGAGGGTGTGTCTGCAGCAAAACTATTTACGGCTACGCCATAAAATGCATGGGAATAGGAAGAAACATCCACACAACGATAAAAATGAGGGGTGAGATTAATGATGCCATAATATAATCTGTTTTCATTTGGTGCAGAGAAAATTAATTTTTGAAGACATTTCGCGGAACTTTGCAATATTTCACAGTTTAACCTGTGATGCCTGAAACTTTTCTCTTTTATCCCTCAAGCTCAAGGCCGGGGGAAGCAGGCTGTGTGTCTGGCTTTTAGGACGGCTTCATGGCAGACGACCAGGCTAACGGCCTCCACTCAGGACAGAGGCAAACACCGTGTCTCCAGGAAGCGAAAGCTACCGCCGACCGTATCGTCAGTGCTTCACCTCCCGACGAAGCACCCTCTTCGATCATGCAAAATTCAGCTTCCAAAAGAATGAGATGTCTTACCTTCCAGAGCAAGGCACCGGGGCGGGCCGGACGACCAGATCAGGTTGTGCAAGCACTCGAGGTAGTCCGCCCCCTCGAGTTTAAACCCGGGGAAGCAGTGATAGGAGATCACCGTCCCCACGGCGAAGGACGTCTGGAACTCGGAGATGTTCACGTAGCCGTTGGAAGAGGCCAGTGGTCTCAGGCAGCCTGGGACAGGCGGGGAAAAAAGGGAAAGTCTCTCTCTGTCATGTTTGGACACCCGGACGACGAACACAGCACTAAACGTTCCTCGGGCTCCCCCCGGACACGTGGCCTGAGAGGAAGGAACACACCTTACTCCTAAGTGTTCGGACTCCCTGCCTACTTACCTCTTCTCTCCATAATACGGATATTTGATTTTATAGTTGCAAATGGCACTGGAGGGTCAGAGTAGCGGGGCAGTGAGAGAGGGTGTAGCTGAGGATCCGGAGGCCCTAGCTGGTGGCTCCAGCCCTGACTGCACCTTAAAATCACCTGAGGAACGTCTAGAAAACACCAATGCCCTGTGCCCAGGGCCTTGTGCCCGGAGTCCGTGGAGAGCCTGGACACTCCGGTCTTTTTCAAAGCTCCCCAAGCAATCTTAATGTGTCATCGGGGTTGAGAAACTCTGAGGTGCCACAGAGGAAAAAGACACCCCAACTCTTTCAACAGTGGTGGTGGGGTCTTGAGTGGCCATGACGCAGACTCTGTTGCACTGCCACAGAATATGGAACCGATGGCTGCCTGACACGAGCAGATGAAACTTTTGAAAACCCAGCTGTTTTATGTGAAGTAGGTAAGGAACCCTGCAATGCAGCGGACCTCAAACGTGAGGACGGCCAGGACGGAGGGCCCATGAGGACACGGGCCGCTGGGCCCCACCCGAGGGCTTCCGGCTCGGTGGCTCCACGCAGCTCCAAGGACGTGCTGAGGTTTCCAGGTCGTGCTGAGGTGGCCACTGGAGGTCCAGGGACTCTTCTGCTTCACAGTGAGTCCATCCGGGCACGCGCGCGGACTTCTGCGTGTACTCCCAGTGGAAGTGGGGCCCGGCCCCCACGCTCCTCCTTCTGGAAAACAGTAGCCGCCTCTTTGTCTTGAAGCCTGTGCAGCCAGGGAATGTTCCCACTGGCACAGAATCTCGTTTTGTGCGGCATCCACTGTAATCACAGACTGGCTTCTGGCTTCGGCAGTTTCACTGGAGGGTATAATGACCCCACGGAGCTGGTGCTCCTGCCGGGGAGAACTAATTGCGTGTGAAGTAAATAACACGTGATGGAAATACCTAGTTTCCTTTCCAGTCACCAAGGACGAGTTACATCAGACGACGGCTGAACCCCTCTCCTCAGCTGACTGTGTTGCATGCTATACTAAGCTTCGACGAGCTGGGTGCTCAGCAGACTGCTCAGTCAGCATCCCAGTGTGAGGTCTGCGTATCAGGGCGAGACCAGGGTGAGGCGTGAGAGGCCCCCCGGGGATGCAGAATTTAGGGAGGTGCTCACGCTAGGGCGCAAGTGCTGACCCAGCACCGCTGTGTCTCGGGGCCACAGAGCTCTGAAGACACAGCAGACCGCCACCCAGAACCGCTGCCCAGAACTGGCCAGCGCTCAGGATGGACCACTCTGAAAGGTGAGGGTGCTCCCACATATTTTTTCTTGAGCTGAAAATTGACAGTGTTTCATGACAAATGTGAAATGTGTGTGGGAAGGTTGGACATCAGGAATAAACAGAATCAATAATTCTGATAAAAAAAAGATAAGCAAATCAATATTAGAACAAGTGACTGGATTAGAACCTCTATGAATAGTCCAGAGTTGGCACCAATGGCTGTGTCTGTGCCTCCTCCCGAGGAGGGTACAGTTGACCCTTGAGCAACGTAGGGGTTAGGGGTGCTGAACCCCTGCACAGTCGAAAGGCTACGTGTACATTTTGACTCCTGAGAAAAGTCACTTGTCCCTCAGTATCATGGATTGGTTCCAAGATCCCCCATGGAGACCGGAATCCACAGATGCTCAAGTCTCTTTCATAAAATGGCACAGCCCAACACACTGTAGTCCTACGCTACCCGCCTGGATAAACTGGCTTCCCCTAAATAAAACTAACTCTGACCCACAGTGAGCGGGAGGCTTCAGGATGCCACTGTCCAAAACACGAAGTTCCATGGAAAAAAATGTCCCTTCTCTCCCAGACCCAAAAGGAGGTGGAAGGGGTTATAACCCCAGCTGTGAATCAGAGAAGGGAAGATTCGCTCACTCCTGCTTGGAGACGGCCCGTTCTAAATATAACGAACGGCAGAAAAGCGGCTTCGGCTCAATCATAGCTCCGAACGATTTCCATTTGCACTTGCAGGTGAGAGGGGACGGCCTCCCCAGGCATTAGCTCCTGGGTCTATAGGTGCAAATAAAAGTTAGAGAATGAAATGTCACTCTGAGGACCAATTAGATTTCCCCTGGGGGCTGGAGAGGTGTCAGGCGGCCGGAGGCATCACGATTCCTCGTTTCTCATGCTGTGCCCGGTGGGGGCGGCGCGCTGAGCGGGGCACAGACCAAGGCGACCTCCTCCCGGGCACAGAGGACTCTGAGGAGGGAGGAGGGAAGATGAGCCGGGGGGTGTATTGCTGTCTGAAGAAGCACACCTCCCCACAGCAGCTGACAGGCTCTTCTGTTGTCCCAGAACTATAAAAGCTCTGTTTGGGCTGAGATTTGAGGGAGGGGACCTGGAGGGGAGGGGCGAGAGGGACCAGACAGAGCAAGGGGAAAGCTTCTGTCTGAACTCCTGACCACGACACCCCGAGATGTCGGGGCGCAGAGCACACCTAAGGAAGCATACTGTATTTCAGTGCCATAACAGGAGCAAGAAGTGGCTGCATTCCGAGGCCATCTCCTTCACCATGACTCAGATAGGGCTGCAGGACCGGAACCAATTAGTGGTTAATAGAGTTCATTTGAATAAATAGCCCAACCTCCAACTCGAGAGCCAGCGGGCGGATTTCGAGGCTGGTCTCTGAAAGTGTAAATGAATTACGCCTCCTTTGAAAATGTAATCTAGAACAGGCTAAAAAGCACGGGAAGTTTGGGGGGGCGGGGTGAGAAAGCAGGGCTGAGAGGGGCTGAGCTGCCTCTCTCCTCCTCACCCAAAGCCTTTCTGTCTTCAAGGGGCCGTGACTCGTACGCTCTCACATAAGGAAATGATTTATTTCCAACTGCGGGGCACGAAAAATAATATCAGAGTCTGCCAGCTATGATTTCCAAGCACAAAGTTAACATTTGTCTCAACTTGAATGTGCCGGTGCTTTTAGTGCAAATAAGATTGTTCTCTCTCTCCCCTGAATTTTTAATTATGCATCGGCTTCTTGGTCCTCTGGTCCGAGTCACATGTCAAACAATAAAATCGGAATTCATGTGAACTCGAGGGCTTAGTTTCAGAAACCAAACCCTGCATGTCGGCTCAGGCTAATATTTAAAAAAATGCAAGAGGATAAATATTCACCGTGTGGTTTGGATGAAATTTGAATTTGATTATTTTTCCGTTTCTCATACATTATAAAAAGAGATACCATTATTACGAGAAAATAGCCTCTGTAAGGTTGGCTTGAAACATATTCTCAGCACTACTGAAATAAGTATAAATGCTCTGTTATTTCCATTAAACACACGCTAGTTCATCATTGCGTTCACAGCCTGGTTGCAAGTCGCCTCGTTCTTAAGCTCCTTGTGGTTTCTTCGAGTAAAGGAGACATCCTGTGTGCTAAAGAATAAGGCCGTTTCCATATATACCTTAAAACGGTGCACGGGGCTGGAGAAAAGCATCAGGCGTGATGCGGGGATTCTGAGAACAGAGCTGGACGGCCACAGCGGAGCTTCGGCTGGACCGTGTGGGGTGCGGGTGGGGGGCGGCTTTGTGTTCCCCTCCGTCGTTCTTATTCTGTTAGAGAAACACACACGCGCGCACACGCACACGCACACGCACACACACACACCCCCTACAACACAGTCTGGGTGAAAAACAGCCAAGAACCACAACCTCTGTCTCGTACCTTGACAGATGGGCAGATTGTCCCACGTCCCGTCCTCACGACATAACGAAACCAGGTTGTACAGGTCGGGGTAACGGATCTTGAATCCTTCGTGACAGGTGATGATGAGCTTATCTCCGTGTCTGTAAGTCTTGTTACGAATGTCAGCATCCTCGATTTGAGGGATGCGGCAATCTGCAGTCGTGGGGAAAGGACACGTTATTTTTGGAATTTAAAGCGGTTGTGGTTCACGGCTTCACGAGAAAGCTCTTACTTTCAGACCCGGTCTTGACCTACGCAGCGATCTGATAAATGACTTCTTATTTATCACTAGGCTCATGTCTCAGTGACGAGCAGCAGAACCTGCTACCCAGAGATACAGGAAGACGTGGCTTAGGATCCAGCCACAGAAGGAACTTTGCTGGTGACACTTCATACTATGCAACTGAGTTTATGGATGATTCTGAAAATAAGTGAAGAAAGCCAAGAGTCGGGGATTCGCCCGAACTCTCTATCCAGTTCCACACTTGGTCGTGTTTGTGGACAGCACTCCTGGCTGGTCCCGCCCTGCCACGGCCTGTGGGGCCAGGGCCTGGGCCTGGTAAGCAAATATGCTTTGCAGAACAGCAGGGGGCTGAGCTGCGGTTCATTTGCTATTAGCATTTCCCATCCTCCTTATCTGTTTTTGAAAAAGATGATCAATAGAGCAGCACGTATTACTGCCAATCTTGCAAAGGCTCAGAGCAAGCAACCTACTGCCGCCCAAACATGGAGTAAGAGCAGAATGCATGCGGATGGGAGGAAGCCGTGAGGCTGGGCGAAGGGAGGAGGGCGGGGGAGGAGCCCGTGCAACAGAACGACAGCAAGATAAAGTGAGACGCATCCGTTATAACCATCGATTTCTAACTGTCCCGGCTGCCAGATTACCGCACAGGCATCGTGATGCATCCTGAGCCGCCAAGTTGGGATCCTCCCTCTCCCACCCTAAACACCACCCAACTAATCCCATCTCCGTCACATCGGTCACAATGTGTCTCTCTCCATTCTTTCCGACGCGTCTCTGTTTGATGTGTCTGATTTTCCATGCCTATATGCTTGAAAGCTTGAGCTATTTATTTCTACTTTTAGAGTCAGGCAGGCTCTGACTTACAGATGGGCTATGGTTCAAGTCCATTGCTTCTTAAAATTTTTTGAAACAAGGCAAAATGCAAGAACAGCACTTTGACAGTCATGGGAACTTCCTCGGGAATTTTCTCAATGCTCTAAAAGATTGTGGGTTTCTCAGCCACTCCCCGAAGCCCTCCAAATCCACGATGTGGTTGGATTGGTAGTAACAGGACCCCCTGACCGTCATTTCTCTAAGCTTCGAACTGTCAGCTCTGAGGTGCTGAGCCTGGGAACCCTGATGTAGGAAGGAAGGAAGGGAAGGGGCAGGGACCGACTGGTGGATGGCTCTGGGGGCCGGGGACTTAATTGGCTTTCAAAAGAGCACTTCCTAGGGCTGGGTTTACTGGGACAATCTGACAACAACAGACTGCAAACAAACAAACAAACAAACAAAAAACCAGAATATTAGTAATGGGAAAGCCTCAGGCAGAAGGGGACAGCACTGCCAGAGGACGGTCCTGTCAGCTGGGACTGATGGGGTGGTGGCCGTTTGCTGTCTCGTGTGCTTCAGCAGAAATCACATGCAGGCAAGGGCTGAGGTAAAGGCAGCCCTTCACCTCAGCCCTTGACATGACCACTAGCTTGAGAGCAGTGGAGGGAATGTCTGCATCTGACATTCCCTCCAGGTCTCCAGGCCTTCGTACACACCTGGCAAAGAGGAAACGCTGAGGGGGCCGTGTGGACCTCTGCCCGAGAAACTCTGAACACACGCCCGCCCCACCCCAACCCCGGCCCCCACCACTACCACCAAGAAGCTGATTAACAGGCTTTGGGGCAGCCCTGGTGGCTAAGCCGTCCCCAGAGGGAGGCCATCGTCACTTCCCCCTTTGCCTGTGGATTTCAACGGAGAAAGTCTTGGCTGGAGAACTGTGTTCTGGTTTCGATGTTACCTCTCACGTTTGTGTTTCAGGCTGTAGAAAGGGGTTTTCTAACTGTTCATGTTTAACCAATTGTTTTTCTACTAGAATACCTGAATTTCCCCTAAATCGAACCCAGAGGACTTCGGACAAGAGTCACGAGATAACCGACAGCTCTTTGCACACTACTGTTATCTTCTCCTTAATGGAAAATGCGAATTCCATTTTTCCATGTCGCTATGCAGGAATTACTCATAGCAAATAAAAACACAGTTATCGAGTCACCCGTCCGTAAAATCTTGGCTGTAAATAGATCCTATGGCAGTAATTTATATGACTTAACAACTATTTTTCATGATTGATTTAAAACTTATTCAAGAATTAGCCAGTAACCTCAGGAGGCGGCCAACTATATGTAGTGAATTTAATGGACAGAAATATTCATTTGGACACTGGGGACATGTGGACAGTGGTTGACCAGTAGCCTGTTTCCAAGGATGGTTTGTCCGCATAGTGGTCTATAACATAGAATGCTTTGGACGTCAAATTAGAACTCCCAGTTTCCACAAACAGGAGTTGGGGACAACTGCAGAGCATATGACACAAGGTTCAAAGGGAATTCACAGGCTCCCAAATCCCAGTCATCATGTATTCTACTCAAAGAAGAGTCACCGTAGGGAGTGACACAAAGCCAATTCGCTATGTGAGTGGAGCCACATACCAACTGGGAACTCAGAAGTTGAAGTTCAAACTCCACCAAGGTGGAGCGGCCAGGAGAAGCTGTGCTCTAGGTATGAGGACAAAACCGAAGTAGACCAGCTCTTAGAGCCCAAAACGGAACCGTCACAGGGGACAAGATCAGCCCGCGCCTCCCAACCCCTTCATCCACAATGTCTGGCACCTAATCCCCCGCTGAACGCACGCGAAGTGGGAGGAGGTTGTCGCCGGCAACAGATAACTACGAACCTTATTTCCATGGACAGAAAGAAACCAGGATCTTTAGTATCTGAAAACAAATTTTCATCGATTCTAAAATTTCAAATAGAAATAACGTGACTTTCCGATAATCAAAACTTATGCAGACAGGACACAGACAGGCACCTTGGGGGTGTAACCTGGGGGATATTGAACGCTTCCATTCCAGAAACCACCTTTCACTAACCTATCATTATTTTTGTGTCCTATAACAGTGGGGATTTAATATAATAAATAAATAGAAACATAAACAAATAAAAGGGGTTAAGGGCCCTAAGGCAGTATTACACATTTAGATCTAAATACAAATTAATTGATTAGACTAATTAGCAGAGGGCAGAGTCCTAAAGGATGGAGTAGAAATAGTAAAAGAAACTATAAAAACTATATGCCATGTGTTAGGTTTGCTTTCCTTTAAAATGTTAGTTATATGTGAAAATGATTCTGAATCCTTAAAAATGCTGACTTTTGACATAGATCTTCCCCAAAAAGTATTCCCAGGAACATGAATACATGATTCACGCTCAGCGATTCACAATTCATATTAGCATATTAAAGGGTCTGAAAGCCTTGCTGTGAAGAATGGATTTTATTCAAATCGGCATTTGCAAAGCATGTTATTTATTCATCCATCTATCCATCCATATATCCATCCATATATCCATCCATCCATCCATCCATATATAATATTCCATCATCAAATAAATAAATCCATCTACATACTATATCCATCCTCCATCCATCCATCCATCCATCCATCCATCCATCCATATATCCATCCATCATCCATCCATCATACTGTCATCCATCCAAATATCCATATCCATCCATCCATCCATCCGTCCATCCATCCATCCATCCATATATCCATCCAGGGAACTGAGCGCTGACTCTAAATCTAGTATGTACTAAGTACTGAGGAGAGAGAAAAAGTCAAGGATCTTACTCTGTCACTACCTGCGGGATGGTAGACCGCTAACAGACAAATGAACAGATAAATGAGTCAGAAACTAACGGGCGACGATCACTGCTATGAGGAACACATCACAAGGTCACGTGCTAGGGACTGACTCAGGTGGGCAGCCCTCTCCTTCAGGCAGACAGGAAAGACGCTTCTGAGGAAACGACATTTATTAAGCTGAGACCGAAGGACGAGGAGAAGCCGACATGAGTGAACCTGGAGAAGAGCATTCCAGGCAGAGGAACGGCTAGTGCGAAGGCCAGCAGGAAAGAGTTGAGCGTCCTTGAAAACATGAAAGGAAATTGGCGTGTCTGGGATATTGTGAGCGAGAAGGAGCTGGAAAGGCCAGACCACGTGGGCCTTAGATTAGGGATATGGGTTTATTTTAGCGTGATGGGGAGCTGCTGGAACTTTCTAGGCTTGGCCCATGACATGCTCTGATTTATATCCTAAAGGGTTTGCCATATGTGCAGGTAAGGATTAACCTTGTCCAAAGAAAGGCTGGTGGGGGGTGAGGCTTGGTCCATGCACTATCCGCTCCACTTTTGGAGGGGCTGGAGACTCAGGTCAGCCACACAAGTAGTCAAACACCTGCAAATGACCAAGCCCCAATAAAACCTCTGGACACCGAGCCACAGGTGAGCTTCTCTGGTTGTTAGCGCTCCATGTGCATAGTCACACATTGTTGCTGGGAGGATGCGGGGGGCTGTCCATACAACTCCACTGGACAGGATGGCTGGAAGCTCACTCCTATCAACGCTGAACATGGGCCTATCCTGCAATTCTACCCTTAGACATAGCTCCAACAGAAAGCTGTATCTCCATTCACCAAGAGGCATGTTTGTGCATGTTCGTAGCAGCACTATTTATAAAAAAATACCCAACTGGATAAAATCTAAATTTCCGTTGTCATCAGAATGTTCAAATTATGGTCTATTCAGATAACAGAACTATGCAACAATGCCAATGAACGAACTACAGCTACACGCAAAATAATATGCACGAATTTCACAAACATAAAGTAAAAGAAGTCCAACATAGATTAATCCTTGCTCCAGAATCCCATGTATATAAACTCAAAAATAAGGCAAAGGTAAATTAAACTTAAAATAGCGCCATGTTTAGGAAGGTGTACTCCTGGGCTACGCGGTTACCGTGGGCGTGATGGCCATGACTCGGGGAAGAGGTCCCCTCTGAGGGCGGAGGAGGAGGCTTTGACCGGGAGGGGGCTTCTGGGGTCCCAGCGCTGCTCTGGGTCTTCATCCGGACAGTGGTGTTTGCTTTGCGATAATTCACTGGACTGTTTGGTTTTGTGTACTTTTCCATGTATATGTTGTGTTTTACGAATTTTAAAAAGGTTAAAAACAATAACAAGAACAACAAAATCAATATAGGAAGAGTAAGGACACTCGCTGGAAAGGTAGTGATCTTTCCCAACTAAACTGGGAGCCTCTGGGCCTAGGGCGCTTCGCAGAATTTGGGGGAACGAATGACTAAACATATTGGGGTGCCATTTAAATCCCCAGAAACATAAAATCTTGATTATTTTCCAGATAATTTTCTGAAGGCAGTTGGCCTCATATAGATACACAGGTTATTGGAGAAACTGGGTTTAGTTCAAAGAGTTTTACCCTAGAAGACAAATCTACTTGATTTCTTGCTTTGTTCTTGATAAAAAGAGTTGTAGCTATTTTATCTTTAAAGAAACTTTGAGGTCTCTTTCCACCTTCCAGAGAGTAGCTTTCACTTTCAGCAACAAGGAAGTGACAGAAAGCACGTGGTCGCCAGAGCTGGGCTCACAGGGACAATAAAAAAAGGCAGTCCTAACGCCATCCTTGCGGGCTGACGACACACAGAGGCTCGACCCTACATCTTGATGTTTTACTTGTCGAGTGCCTATGGCAAGTATCTCAAGGTGTGCTCTGAGGCCCACCAGCAGGCGGGTCTCCCAGAGGTGCCCACTAAATTCAGATTCCCGGTGCACGCAAACCCCAGAGGAGGCCTGGAAATGTGCCTTTTTAACAAGCCCCCTCGGGCAAGTCCCATGAAGTCAAAGGCTGAGATCTCCTGCTGCTGGGAGTGACTAGATTGAAGACAGCAGTCCAAATGCAGAGGCTGTCTCAGAGTTAGCAAGTGCCGCCTATCCCTTAGCAGCTGTGTCCGACAGACCTGATAAAGCACAGAATCTAATCGGCGCGGGCTGGGAGGCAGCTCTGTACCCGAGGCCTCTCGCGCCCGCAGCGCCCCCCTCTTCCCCGTGGGGTCGGAGGAGCCCTGCGTTAGTAGGGGGACTCTCAGGATGCTGCCACAGCTGCCCTGACCTGCTCATCTGGTGTGAGGGAAGATGCATTTCATCTGTACTGGGTTTGGAAGGACCCCATGGGGTGGCCCTGCATTTTTCATAAGCAGTCAACCTAATTCTGGGTAGTTTCTATTGCGAGCTTGTGAACAACTGCTTGTTGGGAATTGTCGCAATCAGCTTGGTGTCCAAGGTCACTCACAATCATGTCGTGGCCTTTCTACAGGATCTGACAAGGATCTGTACATGTGTTGATGCTGTTTTTCTGCATTTGCCTAATAATTCTGTGACTTAAAGTGACTCCCCACCTCTATGGCCCCTGTATAGATAGGGTGAAATCTCAGCACTCACGTGACACGGGAGGTGACATGAGGCATCTGGTAAAGGCTGCTACGATTTGGATTTTCCTTCTGCGTGTGCAGGGGGCTCGGCTGCTCAGGCTTGTGAACCCTTGTCTGTAGCAGAGCAGCTGTCACCTTGCCACGATTATAACTGATCATTCTGTCACTTATCTTTGTTGTATCTGCCCCCATCTGACCTGACCTCGTTTCCTGTGGATATTTTTTATTTTCCTTTCAAGTCTTGACCACATTTAAGTCAAAGAAATCTTTTAAAGAACAAAAACCAAACTCACACCAAAGCCACAAGGGAGAGAGAGGAGGGAAGCAGTGATTTCTGTTACAGGAAGCATAAATAAGAAATGACGGGTGTCCTGGAGACAGGGAGGGGCATCTCAGAAGACAGAAAATGAGAAGAGACTGTCTTAGGGGAAGACATGCAAATACTTGCCCTTGTGGGCACAGGCTGCTGTTTCTGATAACCCATGTCTGAGGCAACAAGAAAGAAATTTTAGATGATAGAAAATGCGCACAAGAAAGGGATTCTAAATAAAACATTTTTTAAAGCATCCATCCATCTGTTCTGGTGAAGTCTCTGGAGCTGGGAGACGACTCACCTTAATATAGGAGTAACTCCCCTCCTGTTGAAAAAATGCCTGCACCACAGTTTCAATGAATAAAGGAGTCATCTGCCATCTTTGCTGCAAACTTTAGCTGATGAGTCAAGTTGAATCTTTTAATTAAAAATTGATCGTGTAATAACAATACTTAAACTCGTAGTGCACCTTTTCCCCCCAGAAGCTCAAAGAAACTTCTTCACATCAAATTATTCATCTCCTATAGCAATCCTGGTTAAATCTATGGCCCTCGAAATATTTTAGTAAGTACCTAAAAATAATGCTTGCTGAATGAATTCATTTTCTTTCCCTGTTGGTACTCTGCAAGGTACTGAGCCCAGAAGGGTTAAGCACGGGGACGTAGCAAGCTGGGGCAGGCACAGGGACTGCTGTCCTGTGCAATGTTCGACCTCATCCACCCCTGGACAATGAGGGAGATGAAGTGCAGGTGTCAGGGATAACCGAATTCCCTTGGCGGGGGGTGGTTAGAAATACCTCTGTTCGATCTCCCACTGCCCAGAACAACTAAAATCGAATGTCTTGGAGAAAGTTCCAGGCACTGTTACTTCTGAAAGTTCCGCGGGTGGTTCCGGCACGCAGCCCGGGTTGTGTACCCCCAGCGTAGGAGAGTCAGTCCTGAACTGCGAGTCAGAATGTGGGTCCTGATCCCGGTTTATGTGCCACATGACTTGTGTGAGTCACTTAAATGCTACAGGCTTTAGTTTCTTCGTTGTAAATGACAATAGTGACATCCTCTGATGCTGAGAATTAACGATCCCTCAGGAGCTCTGTTTAACACTTAAGGAAGTCATGTTCTCTTTCCCCTTGTAAAGCACTATCAGACCATATCCCTGCCTGAGTGAGTCTCAAACTCCTTTTTTTTTCTGTGTTTAAGAATCAGTTGAGAGTTAAAAAACATGCGGTCCATGGCCTCACTCCGAACATTCGAATGCGGGAGGTCCGAATGCACGCCTTTAACAAGCTCACGATGCAAGCAGGCCTCGGCGCGCATTTTGGGAACCAGAGTCCTGCGTGAACGGGACTCAGTGTTCATACAGAGAGGTGACAGCGAGGTGACGTGGCCTGAACGGGCCTGTCCGTAAATTGCCATTTAACTCTGGGAAGGCTCTTTACTTCTCCGACACTCAGTTTTTCCTTTGGTCAAACGAAAACTAAATCAGAATGAGGGCCTGGATTACATGATTTCTGTGAGTCCCTTCCGTCCTGAGACCCAGTGATGTCATTTACTATGACATTGTGCTGTTTGTAACTGATCAGAGTCAGGCTTTTGCCACAGAAAAAGAAGGTAGAGGAAAAAATGCTGGCTTAGAACTAGTTCCATCTGTGCTGCTTACTTATCAGCTACGTGACCTTGACAAAGTAAGCGAACCTGTTCGAGCCTGTTTCCTAATCAGAAAATGAAGATGACCAGAGGGGAGCGGGGGGAGGAGAGGGGGAAAAAATTAAAAAATAAAATGGTAAAAAAAAGAAAGAAAGAAAGAAAATGAGGACAGTAAGACTCTTCCTGTTGGTGGTTGTGCATGTTAACTGGGATAGTGAATATTAGATATTAAACAATGATGACCTATAAAAATGAGATAATTTGTTATTATTATTACTATTACCACCACACAAAAATTCATCAGCCTCTAAGAATTAACCTGACGAAAGGAAACAAATGAATCCCGCAGCCCTCACTATTCACCCAGCATAAATCCTGGTCAGCAAGCAAAGGCCATTTACAAATCAGGGGGGTAAAAAAGGGTAGGCTTCTTCACTGCTACCCGACAACCATAGTACAGGTGTCCCCTGTCCCCCTGTAAACCACGTAGAATAGAGAAGGCTTATTAGAACATTAACGATGATGACTTTTTCTTCACCATCAGGGCGATCTCTTTATACAGGTCTTTCAAAGGCCAACAAAATTAGCATCGATATTCAAAATCAATACATCATTATACTTACACAGGCAATGCCTGTTCCTCCAAACTCTCAAAATGACGATTAGAACACAACAGCATCATGGCCACTCAGGTCCTGGACCCCAACTTTGGAAACACGTGGTCTTATTTTCAGTTGCATAATGACAAAGCTGGCATCCCCTGCTGTCCCCACTTCCACGGCTCCTGCCCAGACATCTGGGGCTAAGTGTGAACGACGCACACACACTTATACAGGTGAAGGCCCCCACTCCAAGGCCACTTTTCACTCCCTTTCCAGGAATTACGACATATCAGCCAGTTATGTACAGGGTTGGAAAGAAGCTCATCTAAAAAGGGATACATTTTTCCCTCGCTTAGGATGGAAAATTAACAGCAGGCCTTCATCTCTGGGCCTGTCGGTTTTCTTTGCTCTCTGATGTCCTTGAGCTTGTCTGCGTTTTAAGCACTGGGTATCCGTGGCCAAACGTTTTTAATTAATAGAATCTTATGGAAATCACAGCTTGCATGCACTGCATGTAAGAGGAAAAAAAGAATTTATTTTTTAAAAACCTCGATTCTTTGTATTAACTTTGGCTTCTTAAAAAAATACCTTGAAAATAAAAGCAAAGATAGCAAGTACTTTAAGGGGATGACACCATCTTATCCATCCTTTACAGTTCCCATTAGGAGGACCGTGACGGTCAAATTAAATTATTTTTAAAATTTCATAAAATTAAACCAGACTAATAGTTTACATGTCATTATTATAAAAGCTCCATCCCAAAATAAAATTAATCATGGTGTTAAGAGAAACAGAAAACTCATTTCTGATGAACTCGATGAAATTTAAGTTCTGTGCTCCGTGGTAATTTGGGGCTAGAATTAATTATTGATTCACGCCTATTCCTACATCAGCCTTGCCAATCCTTGGAGATACATAATCAACAACTTGGCATTCCAATTAGTTAAACTCAGCGCATTCTTTTAAACTCAAAAGTATCAACAAAGAGTAAACAAAAAATATATGTATTTGTAATTTATATATATATTTGTTGAAACATATATTTGTTGAAATATATATATTTGTTATTTGTATATATATTTGTTGAATATATACAGATTTAAGGATAATTGCTAGAAGCAAAAGAATATCTTGTCAATCTGTCATTGCTTGCCACATTTCTTTCTTTCCTTCAATGAATCACACCTAACGGAGAACTGATAAGTCGTAATTGATTTCATCCGCGGAGTAACATGCATCACCTGTATCATTATATGTAGCTTGGGTCTAATACATTTACTGAGCTTTTGATCGAGTAACATGGAAATGAGTGCAGAGTTGGCAGCCCAATAATAAACAGCGCTAATGTTATCTGAGTGGCTCTCTTGCATTGACAAAAACAGTGATAAATTGGATTGTAATAGAGATAGAGAAGAAAGATGATAACGCTGACATGAATTTACCTGCTACCCCGGCCCTCGCTACACACACAGGCTGCTCTGTCTGCATGCAGGACTCGCCCTGAAACAGACAGCAGCCCAGGATACTGACCCCTCTGGCACACAAAGCCTTAGACCCGAGGCCACAGAAGGGCAAGCAGACCACGAGAGCGGCGTCCCCAGGAGGGGGAGGGGCGTGGGTTTGAGCACTTTACCTTCTTGCACGCAGACGGGTTTGTCACTCGGGATCCAGCCCAGGGTTCCGTTAAGATGCTTCATACACAGTCTCTTCGTAGAACCCTTCAGCTTGAATCCGTCTTGGCAATGAAATCGGGTGACAGAGCTTTCAAAGAATACCCCTTCGCTGGGCGTCCTGAAGCCATTCTCGGGGACACCTGGGTCAGCACACACCTGAAGGTCATCGAACCCTACGTTGACAGAGAGAAGAAAAGCTACCTCTGAATATGTTCTAACACCAAGGGTCTGCCCAGATAAACGACAGACACTGTATACTCTCCCACACCACGGACCGCCCAACTACGCCAGCCGAAAAGCCGAGAACATAAGCATCCTAGTGCACGTCTCACACTAAGGTCCTAAGAGTAGCGAGATGGGGAAAAGTCAACAACAAAAGAAATATGACGTGGTAAGTGCCGAAACAGGAGAGTGACTGCTGAGGGGAGCTTAGGAGACCGATGTGGTCCGCAGGGTCGAGGGAGGAAGAGGAGCCTGGCCTTGAAGGGTATGTAAGACGTCCACAGTCAGAACTAACTGTGCAGGGAGGCGCAGATGGTTCTAATGGGAACGGCGTGAGTGATGGCCGGGGCTGGAGAGAGTGGGCCACGTTGAGGGGGCAGCAGGTAGGCGTGACAGTTACACAGAGACGGTAACTTCCCTGCCCCTGCTCCACCTGCCAGGCCTGGTTCTAGCACTTCCTCCTCTGAGGTGCCTTCCGTCAGCCCAGGCTCCCCCACCCAGCCCTCCTCATCCCAACGCGGTAACGTGGACACAGCCCCGGACTGTGAGCCCAGCAAGGACAGGTCTCGTGACTTTTTCATCCCTGTAAAGGGAGTCGGCGACATATCAGGGAGACCCTAGGAAGCCCAGCCAAGCGAGGAGGCGAGTGTGGAGCTAGGGGGCAGGGCAGCGGGCACTGGGAGGCCACAGGACAGCAGCAGCTTGAGGGGTGAACTGAAGGAGAGAGAGCCCCGAAGCTCGAAGCTCAGGCAGGAGACCAGGCAGTGGGCAGATCAGAGGGAGGAGGCACGAGGTGAGAGGCATTTTGGCTCCGCCCCTTATCAACGGACTAGGGGGCGGGGTGAGGTAGATGCCCATAGGGCCCGGATGAGGCAGGTCTTTCGATGAACATGGCTGGCTGGGGAAGCCAAGGATAAAAAAGGGGTCCTCTGTGTGCACAGTGAACCAAGTGTACCCCTCAGTGCTACGAAGGCATCCGACTCCATTTCTTACAAAATCAGTGGACGATCCTCACTGAGTAGGTACCAAGAAGAGAAACGCAGAACTCTCCGTCCAGATGGGGGCTGAGGTGCCCATCCACCCTCGACTCCAGCACAGCTGATGGTGCCAGGTGGGGCTGGACACCATTGAGACGCAGCAGAGGGCTAGGAACAGCCTGGGCCGTCCGATAAAACCCCAACAAAGACCCAGAAGCCAGTCCCCCTGGGGCTCTTGGAGGATTTACCCGGTTTCCAGGTGATGCCCCGATACTGGACTCATCAGATAGCTGATTCTCTCTAACACGTTGAGTTTGCAAAATGTCCTTAGCTGGTAGGTGATTCCCCCACCTGAACTTCTAAGTGCTCGTGTGGGACTCACTTGCCGCCCTCCCCAAGTGGCCCATGATCCCGAACATTCTGTCAGTGCCACCGTGCTGAAAGCCACAGTGGCAGGATGTCCAGAAGTGACAGTTCAAGCATGCTCCCTGCAGAGGTCACAGGCGCATCGTGAAGCAAGCAGACAGTCGAAGGGGGAGGCGGGGGGAGCAGACAGCACCGCAAGCAACTGACTCCACCACACCCCTAAGTGGACACAGGCCGGACATTTATCACACGGAGGACGCTTTTTTCTTATTAAAGTATAGTTGACATACAATCTCCTACGAGTTTGAGGGGTGAACACAGCGATTCAACATGTCTATGCCTTACCATGTGATCACCATGATCAGTCTAGTAACCACCTGTCACTGCACAAAGTTATACGATATCACTGATGATATTCCCGGTGCTGGACATCCCGCCCCTTTCTTATTTTAGAACTAGGGGTTCGTACCTCTTATTCCCCTTCACCTTTCTTACCCATCCCCCGACCCCCGTCCCCTCTGGCGACCATCAGTTTGTTCTCGGCATATATGAGTCTGCTCAGACTTCACATGTGAGCGAAACGGCGGAAGCTTTTACGAAGCATCATCCAGCCTTCTCGCCTTCTCTCACGTGTGGCAGCAGCTCTGTCACACTGTTGGGACCAAGCACCCCAGCGACCCAGCGAGAAGGCTGTGCCCCAGCTTGCAGAGAGGCAGGTAACACCTGCGGGGGGAGAGGCAATAAAGTATTGCCAAGTCATTAAGCTATGGCTTCATGTGTTTATGCCAGAGGAAAGTGTTGTAGGTTGTCAAGTGCTTCCTAAATGATGGCTGTCGGCAATCCCCCTGAGGCTAGCAGTCTTAAGGTGGGTCCTTGCAAGGTATATCCGTCATAGCGTCGAGGTGGCAAAATCAGCAGCCATGGAAAGCAATGGAACCCCTGATGCCCTCACAGGCCAGAAAGCCTCGCAGCATAAACGCACAGGGTCCCGGTGGTGTGGACACTTCTGGCGGTCTGCAGGTGAGAGGATGTAAGTCATTCTCCCACACACGCCACCTGTCAAGGACCCGGCTGCTTTAATGGCACCGGGGAGGGGCGTGCGCATGTCAGCGGGTCGGCCGGGAGGACGGGCCAAGTCTGTGGAAGGGCTCCGGCTGCATCCTCTGGGAGGAGCGGACGCTGGCCAGGCAGGGGGAGGAAGGGCAGCTCGGGGAGGGGGCGGAGGCACGAAGGCGGAAGCAGCTGAGCACGCGTCACGTGTCAGGAAAAGAGAGGTGTGGCCCGAGGCCTGGGCCCCGGGGGGTGAGGGAGACGAGAGATGGAGGCCGATCCCGAAGGCCGCACGTGTTAGCTAAGGTCACACGTGACGCGGGGGTGGGGACCGAGAGTCCTGACCAGGCACGTGATGGGGATCGCACTCGCATTTTGAACCCTCTCTCGTACCCAGAGGGAGCTGGGAAGGTGACCAGAAATGCTTTCTGGGCCAGCAGCTGCATCTCAGGATCACGGGGGCAGCATTAGACGAAGACAGACCTACCATCCTGCCTGCTCCAGGAGGGGTGAGGCCCACGGGGGACACACTTTTACAAAGCTCTGCACGTGACCCTCGGGCGGCCGGCCCCGCTCCTGCGTGAGGGCCAGCGTTCGAGAACTGTGGAATATCGAGGCCACTGCAGGCATCCAGGTGAGAAATGATGAGTGGGAAATCAGGCAGGGGTGATGAAATAGGGCTACAAGAGACGTTGAGGACATTGAGGATAGGGAACGGGGTCGGGGAAGGAGTCAAAAGGGAGGCATCCAGGACAGCTCGCCGGTCCCGATGCTGACGGCGGGTAGACAGTGGTGCCGTCCGTACACGCAGGTTGACAGGACGAGGTGAAGGGTGGTGCAGGGGCAACGAGGACAAGTTCGGGGTGGTGGTGGGGGGGCGGTGAGTGTGCGTCTCAGGGACACCCCGCAGAGACGTCTAGTGGTAGCTGGTGAACGCAGTCTGAAGCCACACAGTGCCCTGAGCCGGGCGTCCGTGAGCTGGCAGCAGCTGAAGGCACCGGTGGCCGCCCTCCTGGGAACACACACAGTGTTAGGGACATGTCCCTGAGACAGAGACCCCTACAGGGCCATCGAGGAGGAAGGCCTGACTGCTGTCACTGAGCAAGGGAACGGGTTTTACGAAGGAAGAAATGGGTGGCAGTGTCAGGGGTCACCCAGAGGTCAGCTAAGCACAGGTCTGAGAAGCATCCATCCGCTGGCTGAAGAGGGACACTTGGGCCAGTCCCATCAAAAGCTGTGGTAGTGACAGGGAATGAGCGTGGCCTTGTCTTCACACGTAAGGGACCCCGTCAAACCCTCGGTCTCACGAGGACACCTTGACACTTCCGGCTTGGTTACTTCGGAATCCGTTGAAACCTACCAGACAGTTTTACTGTAAGCGACAGAAGAAGTCTTTGAAAAGAACCGGAAAAACGAAACAGGTGTGAAAAGCCATCTCTTGGCCGATTAAAACTGAAAAGTCGTATTCTAGAAAGGAAGGGTGTATCCAACGTAGCCAAATCACTTTGGAACTGGGGCTGAGTTTCTATTTCTCTGTAAACTGCTCTATGCACCTTTGGGGAAAGAAACAGGATATAGACAGAAAAAAATGGATTTTTTTATGCATTTACTTACTGAGAGGGTCTGAGACTAGGGAGGAAAGGGCGTCCCTGCCAAAGTTTAAACGGACATGGTTGCGAATTTTAACTGGAATCAGGTGCACCCCCAAACCCCTCCCTTTACCCCTCCCCTTCCCCACAGCATTCACTGTCAGTCTCTGGCAGTTGGCATTAAAGTCACTTTAACGGTCTCTGGTCTGACCCCTTTGTCTCCCAGAGGAGGTCACCAAGGCTGACGCCCGCCCCTCACCGCCCCCAGAGACCAGGCTTAGTGGGCTGGGGCTGGGAACTCTGACTTGTCACCTAGAGCATCCAGGAATCCAGGCGGTCAGCCATCGAATGTCCACCGACAATGGCCAGCTTCTGCAGAACATTTCTGGTGACAGAAGATGCACTTGGGGAGATGGCGACCTGACCGCAGATGGCGGTTTCATGGACCGGAGGGCCTCTCGCCCGCGGTGGGGGGAGCATCGCGGACAAAGAGGGAAGGGTGTGCGGGCTTTGGGAAGGTCTCTCCGGACCACGCAGGCTTTTCCCCCACTAGAACTGAACACTCGACTCCCAGCTTTCCCCGGGCTGAACGAAACCTGCCTCTTTCTCCTCACCAGCAATGCAGGTAAAGTCTCTTTTAAACCACATAACTAGTAAAATATCACTGCGCTTCAATAAGCCTTTACGCCGGGAAGGGGACCTTTCTGTCACATTAGAGAAAAGCCTTCAAATCCCTTTCCTATTTTTAAAGACTCTGCGGGGTGAGTCGCCTGGGCTTGCTGAGTTACGAGCACAGAGCAGAACTGGTGGGTCCTGAGGATGTATTGATAAGGGGCTCCTTTTGCCACTTTCTTACAGCCAAAGTCCACCTCGTCTTCTGCCCCCGTGAGCTTTCTCACCGCTTCAAAAATCCCTTCCTCTGAGAACAAACTTAACTTACGTTTAAAAGGAACACATATAAAAAATTAAATAATAAAATAAAATAAAACGAACACGTGTATTGATAGCCTCAAAAATTATTTGAGCAGATGTTGTATCTATAACAAGACATCAGCAAAGAAAAGAAGAAGAGAGAAGCAACACTTAAAAAATTAGATTAGGCAAAACCTGTGCCGCAAATAAGCTTAAATAATTCTCTAACATCAGTATTTTATAATACGTGCTCCTGGCTGTCGGTATTCTGATCACGCAGCATTACTTGGCATGCCACACGTCTGCAGCCACCCTGCAGCCAACCGGACATTTGGGATGGTCCTCACTCTGCCCCCGAGCCCTTCAGAGGCTCCTGATGTCACTTCAGGGTATGTGTCTGCACTGGAGTGTTTCTTCTGATCCTGAGATTCTAGAGAAGTTCTACCTATACAGGTCTATCCTGAGGCAAGGTCAGGCTCAAACATTCAGAGGCTCCTCCTCCCCGATGGTAGAGAGTATAGGACATGCCAAACACCTTCCAGAAGATGCTAGAAGGTCTGAGTAAACCAGGCCCCAGCGCTGCCTCAAACACCTCGGCTCTTGGAGAGATGGAGGAGGAAGTAAGCCTGCCCCAAACCAACCTGCCTCTCGGGAAAAAGACGAGGTCCCAGAACCAGGGTGCCACAGGAACAGCAATTTAACCATTTAACCCTGTTAAAATCACCATTTAAATCAATGGGAGATTGTGATTGTCTTTATAAAAATGTATCTGTCACGCATATTCCATAACGAGACCGTCACTGTTTCTCGACCTTCTCCTTTCCAGTCTAAATAACCTCTGCGTTTGGCAAAACACCAGCTCTTTGTTCTCAAAAAGAAAAGAGAAGAAGGGCAGAAGGGCGTTTAAAAAAAATAGAAATGGGGAAGAAAAGTTATCGTCTATTTATACACTCGGTCGACAACCAGCGCTGGGCACTGAGAGAAAGGAGGTGACAGGCACCCACTCGACAAAGGACGTGAGCAGAGGCCTCCCGGCCAGCGAGCTGACGGCCGGGACTTTCAGCAGTTTTTGATCTGCAGGTTGTGACCTCGTTGTAGGTCATGAAATTAATATTAAGGGTCACGACCAGCACTTTTTAGAAATGAAGCAGAAAGGAAAAGGCAGAGCGTCTCCCGCACGGTGACAGTGGGCACCGTTCTGTGCGGTTTTATTAGTCACGCTGTGCACTTGGGCTAGTCCGCGATTTAAAATGTGTTTCTGTCCGCGATTTAAAATGTGTTTCTGTCAGGGGTTCACGGTCAAAAACGTTTGAGAAACACTGCCTTAACAGACTCCACCTTGTCCTTCTCTTTGAACTTATAAATTTACTTCGAATCATGTAGTTGGTGCTTGAAGGCACAGGTTCTACAGTGAGACCACGTGCTTTCGATCCTGGCTTTACCACTGTGTAACCTTGGATGAGCAACTTCACCTCTCTGTGTCTTAAGTTTCTTTACATATAAAATGGGTATTATAAGAATAGTGCCGACTTCTAGGGCTATTGTGAAATTTAAATGAGATGTAAATATATAGAGAGCATGCCCAGCTTACGGAACGTGCACAGTAAATGTATTTAAACTGCTATGGCATTAATTTTCGACTAGTTCTCCATAGAACAAAAACATACAGCTTCATAGGGAGGCAATCTCCTAATTTCCTAGAACCACCTTAATTTCCAAACATATTCAAGCTTATTTTTTCCCCTAATTTGCCCTAGAATTAAGTGTCTTTGAAAATGACAGTTGAACTTAAGAATAACAAACACTTCTACAGTCAACGGTAATATACAAACCTCCAGAGAGTTGAACTCTGATTTTTTTTTTTTAAATTAAGAGCCACACTTGGATGGGAAACCCAAGGGCCAGTAGCTTTTCATGCAGAGACAGCGCTGGCCTTTGTTCTGAAGACTGCGGCTGGCTCCTGGCGGAAGCCTCGCCATTGTGTGCTCTCAGATGAGCAGTCAGACCCCATTGCGCCCCCTGGCCGGGGCACAGGGATGTGCAGGCTTCTGAGTATCAGTGCGTCAAACCCAAACCAAACAGAAACGCCAAGGATTCGAAGATTCTTCGTGGAGAAAGAGCTCAGAGCAAAAGAACTGGTTTGGGACAGATTTTCCAGTAAGAAAGAACACAAAAAATTCGACAAAGGAAACCAAAGGTGTCGACATTAATTTTGTTTGTGTACTTCGTGCTATGTCATTCCATAATTCAGTGTATTATCGGTTACATATTTAAGAGGTATCTGAGGGAAAAATAGGAAGCTTATTACTGTTATCTTTTATTAGGCTAAACAGATTTTTTCACTGCAAAGCAGTGTCCCTTGGGAAATACAGAAAAGACCAGGCTTGTTACTATAGTAATATTTCTGCCATACCAATAGCATGATATACTATTAATTACAGCAAATTTATACATTTATATTAACGAGATAGATAGCACTTAAACCTAGTTTTTTGAAGGCACGGCGAGTCGGGGGATATGGAATTTATCTACGTGGGTCGAAGGCTATGTTTCCTGGATTCCATTACCCAGAATCCACATTGAACACTGCGCCATAATAATCTTGTGCTTATTAGTTATAAACATAATAGCAACTCTGAATATTTGGACGGTAATCAAGTTAGGTAACTGTTCCCTAGAAATAGTGAGAATGTTTTCATGTTTCAAGAAAGATCCAGAGATGAATAGAAAGTCTGCTACGTCTGAGCAAGAAACATAGCGAGCATAAGTCTTAATAGCATAATTTAGACTTGATTAAAATGGATAAAGAACACAGATGTGGAAGCCCCCATTTGATGCCAGACTGATATTTTCCCCCTCTTGATTTAATTCACTTTGATTACCCAATTATTCCTAAATCCTTTCACTCAGTTTCAGCTCCAATAAAACTGATAACAATGCTAACTCATAATGCGATCTTTCACTTCAGTCTCATGATACTGCTTCATAAAAGCAGCCCCACAACGTAGCAAAATTATTCCAGGCTGTGATATCATAACAGGGAGAAAAAAACAGAATAAGCCTTTATTCAAAAGAAAGCAAGCGCAGAAAACCATCAGAAAAGTCTGAGGATTTCCTCCATCAACAGGAAGATGGTGGCATGGAAATGGGTATAAACTTTATTGGTTGACGGAACACTTGAAGAAGACATGGATGAATGAAAAAATAATAAAAAAAACCTGATTGATAAGTTAAAAACATGGCTCTTTTCTAAAGTAAATCCTTACCGAGTATAACAAGGTTGCCTGTCTAGCTAAGGTCTGTGAGCCTGGACAGGGAATTTGATCTTCCTCAATTTTCATCTTATCAGTAAACTGGATGATTTCTCAGATCCCTTCCACTTCTAAATTCCAGGATTTCTAGTCTCTTTTCGATAAAAATTGGTAACAACTTCCCCGAGCACAAGCGCTCAGACTAAAGCAGCCCAAAAGACAATTCATGGGTGGTTTAAACAAACAAAACAAAAAATTCCTAGAACATACTCTCGAAATGCCTATGGCTATTGTTCTGAAGACCGCAGCCGGCTCCTGGAGGCTGGGAATCCAGAAAACAGTTCGTTGTGTTTAAAAACTCAAATTTCCTTTCGTTTCTAATCGCACAGCTTTAGGCAATACGAAAACGGTTGTCCACATGTGAGAACTTTACAGTTTACAAACTGTTTTACGTATACGACTTCATTTAGCCACATAACCACCCGTGAGAGCAATAGAACAGTTTGATAGCATTCGTTTTCACAGTCGCTATATGAACAGCCAACTGTTAATAGTACAAATATTAAAACAATCTTTTCAGGAATACGGTGTAGTCCCTCCCAGCAAGCGGTTCATCCACAAACTAGAATCCAGATCATCGGCGAGGGGGTTACATTCCCTCCCAAGTGCCTCTGGGACTTTTCCAGGGTTTGGGGACGGGGAGGAAGATGGAAAAGAAACCGCTGGCTGACTCAGGACAGTATCGCGACCCTGTCTCCGTTCAACATCGAGAGACTCTCCTCGGTCCTATTAACAGGCAGACCTCGATACACACTCAGTCCAGTAACGAAGAGCTTAGGGTTTTAGTTTTTGTGTTTTTAAGATGATCAGCTCGAGGAAAATCTTGCTCCCATCACCTATATAAAGGCATCATGAAAAAGTTGCTCAGATGTTGAAGCAACTGCCATTTCTGCTCTGTCCCCGAGGTCAAAGCCACATCACCACTCACAGATCATAGACATTTGTGCCAGATCGATCTGAATATGTTGAGGCCGTTTATCGAAATAGTAGTGCCTTTTAAATGTAAGGTTCTATCACCTATCTCCCTTACCGTTATTTAAGTCAAATGGGATCTTTATAAAAATATTTTGAAAACTACAAAACAATAAGCAAGTAAGTACGAGCTGAAACTTTTCAGCAATGCAGAAGTTACAGAATGTTATTGCTGGAAGGAATTATAGAGTCTCTGAAAAAATTTGCCCTCATTTTATAGTTGAGAAATTTGAGACCAAAAAGTTTAAATGACTGTGTAGACTCACAACGCTCTGAGGACGAGAACAGAGTCCAGATTCCCAATCTGGTTCCTCCCGACTCGCAGGGCAGCAAAGCAAACCTCGCAAAGCGGCTACCGTCATCTGCCCGCTGCCGGAACGGGCAACTTGACCTGACAGCCCTCCACCTCGGACCACCACCCAAACCTACCCGTATGAATCCGTTCAGACTTGTATATAGAGTATGCTGAATTTTTCCGACCTTAAAATTTGGGGAACATTATTCTGCTGATGCATAAAGAGAGTTGATTTTCACTCCCTCTTCCAACAGCTCGTCTCAGGGCACGGCAGGGTGAGACATCGAAAACCTTCCTGCCACAGGTCAACAGGGCTTCAGAGTGAAACTGAAAAGAAAGAGGTAGGTAGCCCAGCACACCTGGGCTCCCAGCCACCTCGCAGGTCCCGCCTCCTTCGGACGCCTGCAGCGTGTTTCCTTTACACCTTGCCCTGGGCCGTCTGCCTACTCACTGTCGGTTATCTTTGTTAGCAGGAGAAAGCTTGGTCTGGGGGAAGCAGAAGGGGGCCAGAGGCTTTCCAAGGGTAAGAGGGTAGCAGGGGCTCCACAGGTGTCGCTCAAGGGCCAGACTGGTGAGCCTGGAGTCGTCCCCAGCTTTGGGAGGCGGTGAGTCAGAGTGAGGGCTGCCAGGGGCAGCCTGAGCCCTCTCAGAGGAGCAGCGCCCAAGATCCCAGCTCAGAGCTGCCAGCTGAAGAGGCAACGGTTAAATGGCCGCCTAGGGCTACTGACCCAGGGCTTCCCCTGCCCGGGACCGCAGGAGCCCAGGTGGCTTGTCTGACCCAATGAGCGTGGGTGTGGAGAAGGAGCTCCCCAGTCCCCACCATGCACACGCCCGCACACGCACACACACGCACACACACACCGCTGAAGTTCTCGTCAGCCAGGCAGCTAGGCGCGTGAAGCAGATGACATCTGACTTAGAGAAATGCAGGAAGCCTGCCACTTCTTGCCTCTTGGTGTCCACACGAAGCCTCCTTCCTGGTATTTAAGTTCGGAGTGGACAGGCAGGAGCCACCCTGTCACAGCTGCTCTACAGGCATGAGGCCTGGTGACGGCCACCCCCAGGACAAGATGGTTCCCTCCAGAGGGCCAGTCCTTCTGGTTAACTTCCTGTCGCACCTTCAACGTCAAAGAGTTTTCCGACTTCCTTTTATCATTCATAAAACACAAGTGATTTGCTTTCCCCATGTGATCTGTGTTACTTATAAAGTGTCACATCCGTGCCACCAGGGTTCCAAGGCTGAGTTCTAACGTCAGTTGATGCAAGGACTCCAGCACCAGGGTGTGCTGGGGGCTGCCGATTGGCCTCATGTGTGGCCCGTTGGTGACTCGTTGGAAAGGGACACTCTTGAGTGCAGGCTTGCAAAGGCGGCTCATCTTTTACGCGTCCTTTGGACCTGTGAGGCCATCCTTCCAGTCCAAAGGCTGGACAGGCCCCGGGACGGTGCCTTTAACCAAACAGAGAAGGCAATGCCTCTGGAAGGTGCTCTGGGTGTCAGCGCCAACCTCTGCGTCCCAACACTGCCATGTTTTTATAAGCACGACCGCGGTGCCGTGGCCTCGGCTGCCGCAAGAGCGTGCGGCCCTGTTGTTCTCCTGTGGGGACCCCAGCGTCAGGTCTCACAGCACCTGGCCTGCAAGCGTGCGGGTCACACAGCGCTTCCGCAGGGGCACCTGCACGGTGGCTACCCACGTAATGGCTAGTATCTATTCATATGATAAAATGCTCTGAAACCATTACAGTGACATTTTGGAAATTCTCCAGTCATTAGATGTTAATGATTGTGGGACAAGCCCCCTGCCCCATACATAGTTAAAAAACAAAACAAAACAAACAAACAAAAAACCAAAAAGAAAAGTATATACAAATGATCCTTTTTTTGAATAATAAAACGGATACACGTGCATAGAAAACAATGAAAAGAAATCTGCCCAAATATTAACTGGGTTATTTGGGATCGAAGGTTGATGAGTGATTTTTATAGTCTTCTTTTTTCTACATTTCTAAATTGTCCAAATTCTCCGTAATGAACACTTCTAATCAAGAAACAAATGTTATATTGAATGTACCCTAATGACAAAGCAGTGTTAAATGGGGAGTAGCTGACAGAGCCCAGTCTCAAACATCAAACACAGAACGGAACCGGCGAGGATCTTCCAGGGGAGCGAGCTACTGGGGTCTCGCTCTGCTTCGGCGCGTATCAAACTTCACGGAGACTCCTGCAAACGACTTAAGGTCCCGTTAGCGGTTTCCTTAACTCGCCCCCCTGCAGGAGGGCTGGTGTGAACTGTGAGCGCCCAAGACGCTGAAGGCCAAGACGCCGCAGTCGATGCGTAAAGGCTGTCGACATCCAGAATGCGGCCGGCATGGTTTACATCTCTCTCCTCGGGAGGGTTGCCGGCATATGGGAAATAAACGATGCTCGCGCTGGGCAGGCACCACGAGATGGGGACAGAGCAGAACAGATGGACGCTGAGGAGGAAACAGCGTCTGGTCGAGATCGAGGAAGAACCGTGACATCCTACCTGAAATGACTTAATTTCCAAAACACCGTATTGTAAATACCCTGTCAGTGGAGTTAGTTGGTTTGTGGGAAAAGGAGGTGAAGCGGAAATGGTCCGACAAAATAGCACCGGTTTCCTCAAACGAATCTCCTTTGCTCTGATCTTCGCCTGCACGCCGCCTGGATGATGAAGGGGCGTGCTACAAGTCGCGTAAGATGTTCTCCGAGCAGCCTTGGGTTGCTGGAGAGCAGCTTTGCACAAAGGGGGAAAAATTCATTAAGTGGCATCAAAAAATTGGCCCTTTTTAATCTACAAATTTCTACCCTAATTGGTGGCTTTAAATGCACCGTCACAGGATGACAGTAGCGATGCGGATAGAGGGTGTTCGTGAGCCGTCGAATGTAGAAATAAATGAGTTTAAGATGAATGCAAAGGAAAACAAAATGCAGATACTTGCTCACTCAGAAACAGGCTCAGGTTTTTCTGTTATTATTTTTCTTACAAAATTTTATAAAATCCCCAAACCTCTATAGCAGAGGAGCAAATAAGTCTGCTTTCTTTCAGCGTCCAGATGCAGCCTGTGCTGTATCATTGGCCAGAAAATAAAGTAGAAAAATCCGTACTTAGGACTGGGGTTGACTGGGGCTCGCACTGTGTCTCCGTTCTCATTGCTGAAAGAACAGCACAGAACTTCCCGCGCTAGGATTCAGCCGTTTGCTAATTTTCTCTAAGCTCAATTCATTTTCTAATTTCATCTCTTTGCAATCATTCCAGTGAGAAGCCACAGGTAGTGCCTCCACCTGTAAAGTAGTATTAATTAGCAGCCAACAGGGCGAGCAGGAATCATGTGCTCCATTTGCACGGCTAATGGTTCGGTTCATGAACGCTGGGGCTCAAAATATCTCATGCCAGCCAATCTAGAGAAAAACCATGTGATCCTGGTTCCATTTAAGAACCTTTGGCTCCTACAGGCCGAGACAGTCACACCTTGAGCTGCCATGCAAATGAGATCGTCATAATTTCAAAGTTGGAGAGGAAGAAAATGAAGCAGCTGCTGTTTAATTTTTTATGGAGCCTACAGTTTGTCTCATTAGCTGGCAAATAGGATGGGCTGGGAACGAAAGCAGCTCCATTATCAACTCAGCACCAGAGGAAAATGGCCCGGATCGGATCACTCACTCCCATACGGGGCGGGGTCAGCATAAATCACAGCTGCTGGACTGGCTCCACCCTCCCAGGGACACACAACCTTCAGCACGTTATGGAAGATTCCAGAGCCTATTCCTTTATCTTAAAAAGAGGGATCTGAAATACCGTGTTCATCTCTCAGAGCTATGGCACGCCCAAGGAGGTAAGGATCCCTAAGTGCTTTGAAAACTCTGAAAAGCTATTCAAGTGAAATGAGAATGACCTGATTGGTAAACTGAGGTCTAAGGGCAGGGGTTTGGCCGGAATCACAGAGGTGCAGCCAGGAGGCGGGGCTCCCTCCCTCAGAGGCTCAAGGAAAAGCCCCACATTTGTCCATCTCTATTCACGGTGTTGCCCACCAGCCGAGATCTGAATGCAGAGCTGTCCGGCCCCGTCTCTCCCTACATGACCCGACCTCGGGAGGCCTTGAACTATAGGATCTGGTTAGTCTCAGAATGCAGGGACAGCCTCTGAGGCCGGGAGGTGTGCCTGTGAAGGCGGCGGGGGTCCGGACCGGCAGCGTGGACCTCGTCCAGGGCAGTCACAAACCAGTGGGCAGGTGTGGGGCGGTGGGGGAGGGCTTCAAGCGACATGTCAGAGTCTCGGAATTTCTCAGATCTCAACCTGGGTCAGGAAAGATTCTGCTTTTAAATCCATTTGGTCTTTCAGAAAGTGCTCAAGAAACCTGGAGAAGTGGACTCTGCCAACAGCTCGTGTTCCTCCTTCGCCCCCAGAAGGACTGATTTCCTTCCTTCCTTCCTTCCTTCCTTCCTTCCTTCCTTCCTTCTTCCTTCCTTCCTTCTTCCTCCCTCCTCCTCCCTCCTCCTCCTCCCTCCTTTCAACTCAAACCACTATTTCTCATGAGGCTAAAGAGCCCTTTACTTCAGATTTTCTTGGCCCTGGTGACCCTGGAGTTGCTTTGACTTCATGGGAAGACGGGTAACGCTCCACCATCTGTAGGTGACATCCGTGAGCCCAGCAGGCTCTGCCCCTCTCACCGGGGCTGGGTGAACAACCTTCCCACGAGACACCCTCTTATTCCTCCGCTGGATCATGTGGATGCACCCAAAACACACACTGAAAATTCACCTATGGACCAACGCATGCGACAACGGGAGTGCTGGTCAACCCCCACCTCCGTCAGTGAAGGAAAGACCGCGCTTCGGTTAGAGATTAGTGAACATAAAAAGGCGATATTTTTCTAATCTAACCTCGCAGACCCCATGAATTCTACTGAGAACATTGATTTAGAGTTTAAGAGTTCATTGTTCTATTTATCTTTGAACTTCGGCCTTGAATAGAGAGCTTGGTACACAGGAGAAACAACACATTGTCGGGTTTTTTTTTAGTTAGTGAACGTGAGACATTGTGCCAAGTGCTACAAAACAGATGAGGCTCCTGCCCTCCAGAAGCTGAAATCCGCACACAGATGACTGTGGGACAAGAGAAAGGCTGGAAAATGCCATATATACGCGATTAAAAGGGCAGGTGGCCTGTGCATGCAGGTGGCCTGTGCATGTGTGTGTGTGTAATGCGTGTGTGCTGCGTGTGTGTGTGTGTGCATGTGAATATTGTGTGTGTGTGCATGTGTGTGTCGCGTGTGTCGCGGCGTCGTAATGTTCATGTGTGTCGCGTGTGTACTGGCGTGTGTATATCGCGTGTCGCGTGTTAATGTCGCGTACCTACGTGTATCTTATAATATTATTACACTTGTGCATGTAATGTCGTCGTGTGTCATGCATGTGCACTGTGGCGACTGACAGTACATCGTGTGGTACCTTACGCACGTGTGTCGCCAGCGCTTACATCGTTAATGTCGTGAGAACATGGAGAACTTCTACAGTGAGTCTTCTGCATTGCTGTCAGTGAATAGTTTAAGAATTATAGGTTATAGTCCATCTTCTTGACCAAGTCAGCTTTTCATGCATAGTTGGACCGTTTATGTATGTTTTGTCGTCGAATATGAATACATTCCGAAAAGCGAAGTAAACGATATTTATTTTTCATTCCTTATCACCTGTTTCCTGCGGCCCACTTAAGCCTTTTCCGCTAAAACCGTTCCCGGGGAAAAAGCGTGACAGAAGCGCGAGGCGAGGGCAGCGAGACAGGAAAAGCAGAGCCTGAGAGAAAGGCCACCGGCTGGCCAGAACAAGTGGACAACTCTTCTGCACTTGTATGGTGTGGTGGGAATTTGGAGGGAAAGAAAGAAGAAAGGGAATAAAGAACAGAACTCAGAGAGGGAGGGTGTAAGAGAAAGGAACAAAGAGAAGGGGAAGGAAGGAAGGAAAAGGAAGAGGAAGGAAAGGAGGTTGACAGAAGAAGAAGGTCATGAGGACTTTCTCACACTGCAGCCTTCCAGGCTCCGGGTAAAGGACACGCCTTGCGGATGTACTGGCATCAACAGGAGATGCCCACGATGGGAAGGAAACGCGACGGTGATGTGGAGGGTTCTGATAGACTAGGGGAGCTCCAGAGGGGTCCCTCAGCTCCCATGCGGCAGGAAGGGACCGATGGGGGACGTGCGGGGTAGCTACAAACTCAGAGAAGGCAGATGTGCCATGAGGATGCTGGGAAGAGCAGAAAGGGGGCTTCGCAGCTCAACTGCAAGGTGGATCCCCAGGCTGGGGACAGGGTAGAGAATGAGGCCAAGACTCAGAGTGCAGGCCAGTTAGCAGGTGGCCGCGTCAACGGACCTCAAGCCCAAGAGATACACCAGACGTGGACACTGGCCCTGGATGCCAGGGGGACACCCGATGACCAGAGGACTCTGGGAGAAAGAACTCAAAGCCAGCATGTCTCTCACCCCCATCCATGAGGACATCTAGGCTTCCCTACACCCAGATGCCACCTCTGCACTTGGGGTCTCTATGTGAATGTGTAATGAGGAGGCGTTGGCACTCGCAGGTAGAACCGTGGAGCGTGGCCTAGTGCAATTGCCTTGGCTGTTCTCGCCTGCAGGGTCCTTAGTTGCAAACACTCACTCACACTTTCCCCACCCCACCCCGACATCAGTGCTCCGTCCCCCAGTGCGGGGCCCTTTTCTCATGTGTCTCTGCGACAGCCACTCCCACAGCGCCGTCGAGATGGGCCTCCAGATCCTCTGCCTCCATTCTGCCAAGCGGGGAAGGAACCGGAGCACTCAGAAATCTGAATGACTTGAGAATGAAAAGCCGGCTCTTGTTACGCGGCTTCACATCAGTGTCCTTTCTCTCCTGCCTCCCCCAGAAGACAAGAAAAACCCTCCCATGTGCCGAGGTCTTTATTAAAAAAATAAATAAACAAGCTCATTAAAAAGCAAAAGAATTCCCAAATAATACCATCATCTGACGGAATTTAGCCATAAGAAAAATTAAGAAAAGATATGACTCTAACGGAAATATATCGAGAGTGACAGGGGAGAGTAAATTTGGAACTTGCGGTAGTTTCACAGAATTCTAAGAAAAGACGATTCACAATTCATACCAAGCCTCGTCCATGTGCACAGTTTCTCATAAATCACATGTAACTAACTCATCCTCTGATTCCAACCCAATCAGCACAGAGAACAAAAGAAAATGACTTCCCTATTATTTGGTGAAAGCCAGATTAGGTGACCCCGCCTGCTTGGGGCCATGAACTTGAGGAGCTCTGGAGAGCAGCTCCAAGATCCCGCTTGCTCTGTTTCCTCTGACTCAGCGAGGAGGAGCACAGGGCCACAGCCAGCCCTTCAGGAGCCTTTGTGCATTTAGAAAAAGGCAGATGGAGTTCCAGGCCAAGAGCCCAGCCTTGATGAGGGGCCATGATAAGCAGTCTTCTCCTTGCCGGGCACCCTTGGGCCAGGGGCCACCTGCATAACGCTATCACAGGGAGTTGTCAGCAGCCACAAAGATCCAATAAGATATTTCATTTACATACAAAGTCTCCTTGGTCAAACCATCATTTAGAAAGTACCAGTTTGCTGAAAATACATTTTCTTCGGGAGTAATTTCTTGTTTGGCTCTAGTCCAAAGTGTAGGGCAGAGAACGGAGTTCTCAACAGCCGACTCTAATCTCTGTACCCACAAAGGCGATCTTTCCTTCCATACTCAAGACTGGACAGAGACGGAACACCACGGGGCAATGTCATCCGTCAGCAGGAAAATAATGAGTGGTCTCTAAAAAAAATTTTAAGAAAATTGGCCCTTTTTCGCCTCTGCTGCTAGACGTGATCATCACAGTGTCAAAACGTCCGAGTAGCACCGTTGTTAAAATATCTTACATGTGTTTGACTCCAGCTGCTGCACAAAGGGCGCTCAGGTGTGGTGTCTCACTTAGTCCTTACGGGGCCCTGACATCCTCTGTGTTAGGGATAAGGACACCAGGGCTCTGAGATGTTAAGTGACTGGCTGACAGTCTCAGGGAGGTGGCCGAGCCAGGACTAAGACCTACACCTCCTTCCTGCTCTGGCCATCCAGTACTCGGCACGGAGTTGTCCGAATTGCTCTGAATAGAGAACCCACCTACTGTGTCCTGGAAACATCCTGATTCCTCTGGGGAGACACATCGGGGACTCCTCTCTGATCAAAACGTACCTCTGTGTTTGCTTTTTCCGCCTGACCGCCCACGCCATTCAAAGAGCAGAGCACCCGCCCAGGGAAAGAGTAACTGATGCTGCCGCCGCCGTAGCCACCCATCGACCCTGTCCCAAGTCCCTCATCATCTTCTCGTGTCCTGATTTCAGAAACATCTGCCAGGCTTGCTGGGTACAATGCCGTCAGGCCCCCACGTCAGCAGCCGGGCCTCGGGGGCGGTCCCTGCTGCCTTGGCTGGTAGACTAGATGGCTGCTCAGAACCCATCAAGAATTCCACCCTTTGGTTCCCTGATGGATCCTCTTGGCTGTCGAGCTCTCTGCCCCCACTACCACTCCACAAACTTTTATTTTGGCCTAGAGTTTGATGACCATTAGCACCATGCGCCTTCCACCTGGCTTCCAAGGCCATCTGTTGCCGGATGGTACCAAGAAAGCAAACGTCAGCCCCTGTATTCAGTCCTTCAGTCTGAAGTCAATGATCCTGTCCGAGCACCTGGCGTGCCTCCTCTGCGAACATCGGCCCCCTCTCCAGCTCGCTGGACCCTCTGGGGGTGAACTCCGCTTCAGTTCAGCAGCCTTATCAATGGGCATAAAGAAGATTGACAATAGGGGGTGTATAAGTCCAGTTTTCTATTTATAATCAGGGAGAAGCCTGAAAACACATGCAAATAAAATTTGGGGATTATCAATGGCCTTTATTTCTCCCAAATTATCCTATTCTTGATCAATAAAGGAGTAAGAATGACTGTGAGTTCTCTGTTCTGATTTATTTATAATTTCATTCCAAAAAACTTGAAAATGCCTTGCCTGAAATTTCCCTGCCTTTTCCCATGTGTTCACACTCTTATGTCCTTTTTCCAAAGGTTGTAACTTTCTCTCCTCTAACTTTCCCCAGCATGTCATCTGTGTGTTCCTTTTTCATTTTCTTTATATTATTATTATTGCTATTACTATTATTATCATCATCATCATCATCAACATTTGCTTTCTCTCTTTTATAGTCATTTGTGCTCTGTGCTTGTTTCTGACGCCGAGCTCCTGGAAGACACACATTCCTGATTCAGCTCTGCATCACTAAGGTCCTTACTGCTGGCTTTTCACATGTGTGGGGCTCAGTAAAAATTGATTTAGTGAGTGGACCAATGAATGGATGCATTAAGGATGGATGGATGGATGGATGGATGGATGGATGGATGGACGGACAGGTGGGTAGATGACAGTTGAGGTAGAATGGATTGAAAGACACTCCTATGCATGCGACTACAACTTACTCTCTTTTCGTATTTTTTCAGAAAAGCAACTCACATTCATCCTCATTATCACACTCATTTGATTCCTAAGCACATTCTCAGTCGAGGAAGTTTGTAATTTCTCTGCTGCCACCACTGAATTAAAAGCACACTGGCATGCTGTCGCAAGGGAGGGCCATCAAAGGTCCAAAATTCCAAGGGCCGGATTTCCAACCAAACCACAACCCACATATCGCTGTTCTCCCATCATATTTAAGAAACGAACGTTTTTGTTTGGGAAATTCCCCAGGCCTTCATTCTCTTACCTGCTTAATATGCCTTCTGAGTTCTCCTGAAATATCTTTATTCCTTCCTAAGACTCTCAGTACCTATTTTCATCGAATTTTAAGTCTTAAACAAGGAGACTCGGAAAACAACCAAGGAGAAAATAAAGTCCACAGTAAGAAAAATAAAATAGGTTAGTCGACAGAGAAAGGAGGATCTGCCAATAACAATGCCATTTGTCTTAGTTACTGCTTTTAACTTTCTCTCTCTCTTGGCGTTAATAGAAATAAAACTGCATGTCTCCTGCCTCACGTAGCTAATGTACAGTTAGCACCCCGGGCAATAGGAGCCTCGGAGTTCAAGTACAGTGGAGACAAATGCAAGAAAACAGATGGTAGACACAATTGATTGTAGCATTTAGTCTCATGATACAAGTCATCATAGCTGGTGGGTTTTATGTAAAAACAGGGGAGTCCTCGGGTAGCACAGCCCCATGTAGCGAGGGCCTCCTCCCACAGAAGTATTTACCCACCAGAAATAAAAGAGGGAAGGATGGCAGGGAGAGAGGGCTGTCAAATGGGGATTTGGGATCTCTGTCCCAATAAAAATGCCTGCGCCCACATACAGTTTTTCTGCAGCTGTCCCCCCATTGCCATCATGAGTGCTGGAGGTACACCCCCATCTGACTGACTCACTGAAGGAGAGGGTGTTTCTCCAAGACAGGCCCATCCAAGCCCTTTAATGCAGGAGTCCCCAGCCCCCGGTCCTTGGACCAGCATTGGTCTGTGACTTGTTAGGGACCGGGCTGCACAGCAGGAGGTGAGGGGTGGGTGAGCGAGCGAAGCTTCATCTGTATCTGCAGCCGTTCCCCGGCGCCAGCATCACCGCCTCAGCTCCGCCTCTGGTCCTCAGGCATGAGATTCTCATGGGAGCCCCGGTCCCTGGTGCCAAAAAGGTTGGGGACCGTTGCTTTAGTGGATCCACTCAAAAGTCACCTATTAAATCTCTACGCTTCTGCTTCAACATCAGATTCGTACTATGTTCTCTGATGGCATTGGCGAGAACAGCTGCTCGGAGTGGCGGCTACTGCCGATAATCAGAAGAGGGACAATAACGACGACTTAGATTGGATTTGGTGGCACGTTAGAGGTCACGAGGTGCTTTCGAATCCCTGCATCGCCAACGCCCTGGGCCATGGAGGTCTCAGAGGCACGTTTTTCCCTGTTGTGTTCTTCCCATCCCAAGCCAGCTGTGAAAACTCGTGTGCCAACAAAACTCCGTCACTTCCGACAAAACACAGCTGAACCTGTGTCCCCACGTGGCTGGGCTGAACCCCACTTAAAAGGGCGTCCGAACAGCAAAGGCAGGCATGGCCTGGAATTACAGTCGCCCCCACGCTGCCTACTTAAAAGCCTTTGGTTTCCCACCAAGGCCTTTGATGCTATCTGTGCAAGGCAGAAAAGAGGCTGGCGGAGCCCGAGGCTCTCCAAACACCCCGCGCCTGACTAACTCACCACTGTGCAAGGCCTCGATTCACATGACTTGGTGGCTTTTTTAAACTCTGACCAAGCCATCTGCTTCCGCGAGCCGGAGCCCGGGGAACCCTGAGGGCCCGGGAGCCCGCACCCCAGCCTGGCGGTGACGATGCGGAGTCGCCAGGGACGACACACGCTCTCCTCGCCTTCGTCAGGAAATCACCCCACAGGAGCCGCTGATGGGCAGTGACAAAATGCCCACATCGTCCTGAAAACAACGGTGACAGTGTGGAGACAACTGCTCACGGGTAAGGCAGCAGGACAGGCCGTCCTGAGTCCCGAAAGGACGCCGTGCAGTCCCGGGCTGACCTCCCGCCTGCATTCTGCTTCATGAAATCCCAACGTGGCGCTTCTAGAGGCCTCCGATTGCAGAGCGGGCCACGTCATGGGGAGAGAGCCACCATGTGGCACGGGTCACAGCCCCTTCCTCTCCAGCTTCGGAGCGCTAGTCCTCTTGGCCAAATGCCAAGTACTAAGTGAAGCAGCAGACGGGGTGGCATGTCGGGGACACTACGTGGGGCCATAGAACACACAAGACGCGGTTCCTCAAATATTTGGAGGATGCGTGGCCATATACACACATATCTACAGAAAATATGATAGGGCATATATAAATGACGTATCTATATTCAGACACGGCACCTGAATCCCAACAAGCATCAAAGGGATTAAATTACTTGCTTTCTGGCGAAAATTGGATATTTACTGCTGCTGGTATCTGTAACAATCTTCGAGCTCTCCCATTACCTAACACCAGCCTTCCTAGTTCATTGCACGGAGATATATAAAGTTTCTTAAAATCTGTTCATTTCACCTAGCGGTTTTTAGTTATTTTTAAGGCTATAATTTGGATCTGAGACTTTAAAACACGCACGCTGGGCACAGAGATGTGGCCCGGCCGCCCTAGAGTGAGTTATTCTGCAGTCTCGGTGATTGGCAGTAATCACGGGAAGATGGAGGCCTCCAAAGACAAGCATCTCCTTCAGGCCACAAGGAAAAAGGACCAGGGGTTAGAATTTCCTCCCGTGGCTCAGTGGCCCTACGCTGGATGCCGCATCCTCTATAGCTCCCTCCGGCTGCAGAGGCATTGAGAAGGGTGGGGACGATTCCAGAAGTGCCTCACAGTGCCCATCTCCCGCCATGTTCCCAGCCCAGTGATTGTCCCTGGACACGCGGTGGACACCACCCCAACTGCCACCCGGCACTGCACACTGCCTCTCCAGCCACCTTGTTCGCCTCGAGCCTTGGCTTTCAGAGCTGGACACGGCCTTTGTTCCGCGTCCCCATAGCAGAAGCCCACGTGTATCTGCAAGCCCATAAGCATCTGCGAGGCCTTGGCCAAATCCACTCCGCTCACGTTTCCTGCGGGTTTGAGCCCCAGCGCCTGTGACTCCAAATCGAACGCCAGTTCTATCCCCCCAACGCCTGGCATAGCATCTGGCACACCGGAGGTGTTCGCAGGGTGTCGGGGAAGGTGGGATTCACTGTGCCCTCAGCTCGCGACTCCAGCCCACCTTGCATGGCCCAGAAACACCCCCTGAGGAGCCCGGAATGTGGGGGCAGTGTGGTAGGAAAGCACCGCCACCCGCCTTCCAACCGGTCTCCCCGCTGCCGGCCCCGCTCCCCGCCAACGCGTCCAGCGCGCTTTCCTAGACGACGTCTTCACACTGCGTCGCTACTGCTCACTGTCCATCTCCCCTCCAGACTGCGCACTGTGAGGACAGGCTGCCTCTAAGTCACCAGAGGCCCCTCGGCGCTCAGTAAATATTAGAAGAACGTACGCAGGTACAGACGACACGACGTAGAGCCGCCCCACGGACTGTGCCGCGTGGATGAAACCTTGACTGTCTAAATCTAGCTCGAGGTGCGAGGGACAAATAGAGAGATCCCAGGAACGAACTCCTGAAAACGGGGGTGGCAGGAAATGGAAGCGCTTGCCACAACTGTGGGTCAACAGCGGACGCTCCATTGCCACTGCAAGACACTGGAGGAAGCCACCTGCCTGCGCCTAGGAGCTGCTCCCCTCCTCCCCGGCGTCAGCTGTGTGGTTACCTGCTACATGATCAGTTTACAGAGTCATCACTCAGGCTCGCTTTCCTGCTCAAGGGGCAAGGCTGTTGTTTTCAGCATACCGAATCCCTTAAGCAAGACCCCGGGAGCCCCTCAGAGCTGTACCCCCCACCCCAGCCCCCACCCAGGCCGCCCAACCCTCTGGGCGAGGCCTCTTTCTCAAGCAGGACAAGATTTGTTCCACCCCGGGTCCCTGGACTCTGAGGAATTGCTTGAACTATTTTTCATTTCTTTAAAAGGGTGAATGGAAATAGTACATTTATCCAGGACAAACCTGCACAGGCTCATGTGAAAATTCAGGTTCCCTTGTCTGACTGAAAACACAGCGTGGGGAAAAGACTCGGCTCATGGAGAACACGCTGATATCGACATGTGGGCGCATCTTTAGTCTACAATGGGGGAAACGAGTTAACTACGGCTTGAGGCAGGTAGCCCGTCTCTTTCGGAACAGAGTCAGTGGGCTGAGAATAATAAAATGGCTCCAGGGGGATAAAGGCTGGGAGCCACCGTGCTCAGAGGAACGCCTGGGTCCTTGGCTCTGTAAACAGATCCGGGGGGCTGCCCAGAGCATCTAGAGAACCTTCAGCAATTAGTACGGCTGGAAAAGAGAGAGAAGAGCAAAAAAAAAAAACAACAAAAAATAAATAAATAAATAAAACAAGCAGGACAGAGAGGCAGGTGCGGACTGCACGCTTCAGAGCTCACACTCCACCCGCAGCGAGGCAAAGCAGTGAAGGGGACAAGCAGAGATGGGTTCGCAGCCACGGGTCTGTCTGCAGCGGGGAACGTGGACGGGAAGGAGCGATGCTGGAGGCAGGCGACCCACCAGGAAGCTTCTCCAGTGGTCCAGATCTGGAACGAGGGCAGCGGAGACAGGGAGGGGGGTGATGCTCCAGGCAGCTATGGTGGAGAACTGCCAGGCAGACTGGGTTGGACACCCAGGGTGATCCAAGCCTCTGATGTGGAGGACAAGGCGACAACGCCGCTCGTCGAGATGGGAACTTTGGGGGCAGACAAGGTAGGCGCCTGGGGGACAACTCCCTAGAAATGTGCGGCCGGCGGCTGCATATCCTCCTCAGGTCCAGGAAAACACTCTGCGTGGGACACACACATTCAGTCCCAGCCGCGCTTCGAGTCCCGGGGGTAGAGAACCGTAGGCGGCACACCACGGGGCGCGAGAGGGGACGAGAACCGGGACGGACCCCAGGGACAGAGCAGAGTGAAGTCCCCGCAGTCTACCGCTAGGGAGCAGGGCGTTTCGAGAGAGAGTCACGGAGAGCTGCAGAGCGCTTGAGAAGGATGAGAACGGACAACACTCCGCCGTGTGTCTGGACGCGGTGTTCACGTGCGCACCACTCTGCCTTCACACCGCCCAGGCGGGTCCCAACAGTCCTGAGAGACGCAGACACCAACTTGCTAAGTCGAAGGGAGTGAGCTCTGAACCCCAGGTCTCCTATGAACGAGCAATGACCCAGAAATCCTTCATCTCCTGAAAGCTGTCTTATTCTACTCAACCAGGCGAAGAATTACGGGTAATAATAGAGCCTCGTGATCGTCTTGCTGGAATCGCATTCCCTGAAGACGACCACATAGAGTCAAGTCTGGAAGAGAGTTCTGGCTTGTGGCATGGACTTTAGTATGAGGCCCAGTACCCCGAGAAAAAATGAACAGGGGCAAGAGGTTAACCACCCCGTTTGTCTGAGACCCAGGGGGAGCCGCGTGCATGCCCACCATGCCTTCGCCCAAGCCAGCTCAGCTCTCGTCCACTCAGCCCCGCCACCTGGAAGCTTGGAAGAGTCACAGGCTCACAAGTCCTTCCGAAGGGGTGGCAGGAAGACATGGTCGTCTCAGCGGACACAAAGGAACGGCCTGACCCCGTGAGGCCTCCACGTGGGGTGTGGAGCTGCGTGAGTAGACCGTGCTGCAGCTGGGACTAAACCCCGCAGTCACCCCATGTTAGAGAAGAGGCAGGAGAAGCATCCTGTGCAGAGAAGGCTTTGAGAGCAGACATGCCACCTTCGAAGGTGAGGAAGGGCCCATCAACGCCTAGTCCTTTAAATCTTGCTAATACAAAGTGGGCCTCTGTTCAAAGGCTGTGATACTCACCCCGCTTTGACCGCTGGGGAGCAGGGTCTACGAGGTTCCAGCCAAAAGGTCAGGGCTGAAGAGCATGGCCTCTTCCCCACAGAAGGTGGAACATGGGCCCTCCCCATCCTGTGAGCTGGTCAGGCGGGTAGGGAGAGAGAGAGGCCAGGGCACACTGGTCTGCTGCGGGAGGGAGTATGTCCAAAGCTTCAAACTCCCTGTAGGAACATTCCTTAAATTCCATTGTTTCAAAAAGACAATAAGCGCCCAGACAAAACTGACTTCTAGAAAAAGATATACTTGACCTCATACACCTTACATCCCGTGTGTGTTGCACATTGTGCTTTAATGTGATTTACACGTCAGGGAGAGCTGCTCCAAGGGAGGGAAGAAAAGCAACTTTGATGGCTAAAATAGACAGGTTTGACCGCGCAGTCCTCATCTGGAGGCAGATCTTGCAACGGTGTTCTATACAGAAGTGTTGTTGTGGTAAATTAATAACACCCAAAGGTATGGACCAGAACTGTGGCAGCACTGGGCCTGCCTGGTACGCATGTCTCTGGGGTGTTCGTCACTCCACCTGTCCCCCACTATGTCACAGGAGCCAAAAACGCACAGCCAGATGCCTGTCCGGGCACTTGGCAGGCCACGGGCTCTGATGCAATCAGCGAGCTGGATCACGGGACCAGCAGCCTCCCTCAGAGCACGGCGGACAGCATAAGAATGGCAGAGCTGCGCCTGCATCTTGCCAGCCCAGGCTCCCCACGAGGCAGGACAGCTGCCACCAGTAGAGCCTGGAGAAGGTCCCGCCGCCCACCCACCTAGAGCCACCTTCCAGCTGTGACAGCTGCGTGGGAAGCCGAAGGGGCAGCTCCATCAGGCTCCCCACGCAGAGCACCCAGCGTGGGAGTGCCTGCGAGTGGTCCCCGGATCCACTGACGGGCACCCAAGGATTCACAGGCCCAGATCTTGTTTTAAATACACAAATGGAGAGACAACCAACATTCCGCCACCTCGTCTCAAAGATGATGACAACCGCGTGTGCATCCAGACCCATGTCCGGCGCTCCCAACGCCCCACCCAGTTATGACCAGTGAGGGGCCACTCTCAGCCTGAAGGAGGGGAGCAAATATCTTAGTCTCGTAGAAAGAGGCGGGCCTTTGTGTCCACAGAGGCCTGCGTTCAATCCCATGTCAACCATCTGCCAGCACACAACGCCTGCCTCCTGCTAGCCCATCACTACCCTTCCCTGTCTTGGCCAAATTCTGTCACTTCTCAGGGTCTCAGACTCCAGTGTAAAGCAGAGCTAATGATCACTAATTTGCTGGTCATGTGAAGAGTAAATGAGGTAACATGCAAAGCATCGGATGGGTGCCCAGTATAAATGAGTTTCCCCAGGATGGAGAAACCAGATGAGGGTCCTCAATGTCCTGTCCTTGGCCTAGTTTTCACTGCAGTCATGTTCTCTAGGTCCATGATGTTTTCTAGATGAAACAGCAATATCCTCAAGGCTGGAATTGTGTTTAGAAACGTTCTACCTAATAACCCAAAAGGCGATTGAAAATAACCGAGAGGTTTGCCATTTTTCAGAGAACACTAGTATTGAATAGATGTCACTTGCCCCCAAATTAATCTCCAAAATTAACAAAATGATTCTAGAACTGTATCTGAAAGAATAATTCCCTGGGACTAGGTAAGAACATTTTGAAAAAGAAGAAGAATGAGTAGGGATATACTCTATCAGATTTTAAAAGAGACAAGGAATGAAGATTGTGTGGGGATGGCGTAGAAAGTGACATCA
>NW_024349796.1:7462081-7615080 GCF_902729225.1 Pteropus medius | reverse complement strand
GAAGGGAGGAGGAAGGGAGGGGAGGGGAGGGGTTGACGGAAGAAGATAAAAGCTGAGGGGACTTTTCTCCCGCATCCCTTCCAGGCTCCGGGTAAAGGACACGCCTTGCGGATGTACTGGCATCAACAGGAGATGCCCACGATGGGAAGGAAACGCGACGGTGATGTGGAGGGTTCTGATAGACTAGGGGAGCTCCAGAGGGGTCCCTCAGCTCCCATGCGGCAGGAAGGGACCGATGGGGGACGTGCGGGGTAGCTACAAACTCAGAGAAGGCAGATGTGCCATGAGGATGCTGGGAAGAGCAGAAAGGGGGCTTCGCGGCTCAACTGCAAGGTGGACCCCCAGGCTGGGGACAGGGTAGAGAATGAGGCCAAGACTCAGAGTGCAGGCCAGTTAGCAGGTGGCCGCGTCAACGGACCTCAAGCCCAAGAGATACACCAGACGTGGACACTGGCCCTGGATGCCAGGGGGACACCCGACGACCAGAGGCCAAGGACTCTGGGAGAAAGAACTCAAAGCCAGCATGTCTCTCACCCCCATCCATGAGGACATCTAGGCTTCCCTACACCCAGATGCCACCTCTGCACTTGGGGTCTCTATGTGAATGTGTAATGAGGAGGCGTTGGCACTCGCAGGTAGAACCGTGGAGCGTGGCCTAGTGCAGTTGCCTTGGCTGTTCTCGCCTGCAGGGTCCTTAGTTGCAAACACACACTCACACTTTCCCCACCCCACCCCGACATCAGTGCTCCGTCCCCCAGTGCGGGGCCCTTTTCTCATGTGTCTCTGCGACAGCCACTCCCACAGCGCCGTCGAGATGGGCCTCCAGATCCTCTGCCTCCATTCTGCCAAGCGGGGAAGGAACCGGAGCACTCAGAAATCTGAATGACTTGAGAATGAAAAGCCGGCTCTTGCTACGCGGCTTCACATCAGTGTCCTTTCTCTCCTGCCTCCCCCAGAAGACAAGAAAAACCCTCCCATGTGCCGAGGTCTTTATTAAAAAAATAAACAAACAAGCTCATTAAAAAGCAAAAGAATTCCCAAATAATACCATCATCTGATGGAATTTAGCCATAAGAAAAATTAAGAAAAGATATGACTCTAACGGAAATATATCGAGAGTGACAGGGGAGAGTAAATTTGGAACTTGCAGTAGCTTCACAGAATTCTAAGAAAAGACGATTCGCAATTCATACCAAGCCTCGTCCATGTGCACAGTTTCTCATAAACCACATGTAACTAACTCATCCTCTGATTCCAACCCAATCAGCACAGAGAACAAAAGAAAATGACTTCCCTATTATTTGGTGAAAGCCAGATTAGGTGACCCCGCCTGCTTGGGGCCATGAACTTGAGGAGCTCTGGAGAGCAGCTCCAAGATCCCGCTTGCTCTGTTTCCTCTGACTCAGCGAGGAGGAGCACAGGGCCACAGCCAGCCCTTCAGGAGCCTTTGTGCATTCAGAAAAAGGCAGACGGAGTTCCAGGCCAGAGCCCAGCCTTGATGAGGGGCCATGATAAGCAGTCTTCTCCTTGCCTGGCACCCTTGGGCCAGGGGCCACCTGCATAACGCTATCACAGGGAGTTGTCAGCAGCCACAAAGATCCAATAAGATATTTCATTTACATACAAAGTCTCCTTGGTCAAACCATCATTTAGAAAGTACCAGTTTGCTGAAAATACATTTTCTTCGGGAGTAATTTCTTGTTTGGCTCTAGTCCAAAGTGTAGGGCAGAGAACGGAGTTCTCAACAGCCGACTCTAATCTCTGTACCCACAAAGGCGATCTTTCCTTCCATACTCAAGACTGGACAGAGACGGAACACCACGGGGCAATGTCATCCGTCAGCAGGAAAATAATGAGTGGTCTCTAAAAAAAATTTTAAGAAAATTGGCCCTTTTTCGCCTCTGCTGCTAGACGTGATCATCACAGTGTCAAAACGTCCGAGTAGCACCGTTGTTAAAATATCTTACATGTGTTTGACTCCAGCTGCTGCACAAAGGGCGCTCAGGTGTGGTGTCTCACTTAGTCCTTACGGGGCCCTGACATCCTCTGTGTTAGGGATAAGGACACCAGGGCTCTGAGATGTTAAGTAACTGGCTGACAGTCTCAGGGAGGTGGCCGAGCCAGGACTAAGACCTACACCAGCCTCCTTCCTGCTCTGGCCATCCAGTACTCAGCACGGAGTTGTCCGAATTGCTCTGAATAGAGAACCCACCTACTGTGTCCTGGAAACATCCTGATTCCTCTGGGGAGACACATCGGGGACTCCTCTCTGATCAAAACGTACCTCTGTGTTTGCTTTTTCCGCCTGACCGCCCACGCCATTCAAAGAGCAGAGCACCCGCCCAGGGAAAGATTAACTGATGCTGCCGCCGCCGTAGCCACCCATCGACCCTGTCCCAAGTCCCTCATCATCTTCTCGTGTCCTGACTTCAGAAACATCTGCCAGGCTTGCTGGGTACAATGCCGTCAGGCCCCCATGTCAGCAGCTGGGCCTTGGGGGCGGTCCCTGCTGCCTTGGCTGGTAGACTAGATGGCTGCTCAGAACCCATGAAGAATTCCACCCTTTGGTTCCCTGATGGATCCTCTTGGCTGTCGAGCTCTCTGCCCCCACTACCACTCCACAAACTTTTATTTTGGCCTAGAGTTTGATGACCATTAGCACCATGCGCCCTCCACCTGGCTTCCAAGGCCATCTGTTGCCGGATGGTGCCAAGAAAGCAAACGTCAGCCCCTGTATTCAGTCCTTCAGTCTGAAGTCAATGATCCTGTCCGAGCACCTGGCCTGCCTCCTCTGCGAACATCGGCCCCCTCTCCAGCTCGCTGGACCCTCTGGGGGTGAACTCCGCTTCAGTTCAGCAGCCTTATCAATGGGCATAAAGAAGATTGACAATAGGGGGTGTATAAGTCCAGTTTTCTATTTATAATCAGGGAGAAGCCTGAAAACACATGCAAATAAAATTTGGGGATTATCAATGGCCTTTATTTCTCCCAAATTATCCTATTCTTGATCAATAAAGGAGTAAGAATGACTATGAGTTCTCTGTTCTGATTTATTTATAATTTCATTCCGAAAAACTTGAAAACGCCTTGCCTGAAATTTCCCTGCCTTTTCCCATGTGTTCACACTCTTATGTCCTTTTTCCAAAGGTTGTAACTTTCTCTCCTCCGACTTTCCCCAGCATGTCATCTGTGTGTTCCTTTTTTATTTTCTTTATATTATTATTATTACTATTATCATCATCATCATCATCATCATCATCATCATCAACATTTGCTTTCTCTCTTTTATAGTCATTTGTGCTCTGTGCTTGTTTCTGACGCCGAGCTCCTGGAAGACACACATTCCTGATTCAGCTCTGCATCACTAAGGTCCTTACTGCTGGCTTTTCACATGTGTGGGGCTCAGTAAAAATTGATTTAGTGAGTGGACCAATGAATGGATGCATTAAGGATGGATGGATGGATGGATGGATGGATGGATGGATGGACGGACAGGTGGGTAGATGACAGGATAGGTAGATGGATGAAAGACGCTCCTATGCATGCGACTACAACTTACTCTCTTTTCGTATTTTTTCAGAAAAGCAACTCACATTCATCCTCATTATCACACTCATTTGATTCCTAAGCACATTCTCAGTCGAGGAAGTTTGTAATTTCTCTGCTGCCACCACTGAATTAAAAGCACACTGGCATGCTGTCGCAAGGGAGGGCCATCAAAGGTCCAAAATTCCAAGGGCCGGATTTCCAACCAAACCACAACCCACATATCGCTGTTCTCCCATCATATTTAAGAAACGAACGTTTTTGTTTGGGAAATTCCCCAGGCCTTCATTCTCTTACCTGCTTAATATGCCTTCTGAGTTCTCCTGAAATATCTTTATTCCTTCCTAAGACTCTCAGTACCTATTTTCATCGAATTTTAAGTCTTAAACAAGGAGACTCGGAAAACAACCAAGGAGAAAATAAAGTCCACAGTAAGAAAAATAAAATAGGTTAGTCGACAGAGAAAGGAGGATCTGCCAATAACAATGCCATTTGTCTTAGTTACTGCTTTTAACTTTCTCTCTCTCTTGGCGTTAATAGAAATAAAACTGCATGTCTCCTGCCTCACGTAGCTAATGTACAGTTAGCACCCCGGGCAATAGGAGCCTCGGAGTTCAAGTACAGTGGAGACAAATGCAAGAAAACAGATGGTAGACACAATTGATTGTAGCATTTAGTCTCATGATACAAGTCATCATAGCTGGTGGGTTTTATGTAAAAACAGGGGAGTCCTCGGGTAGCACAGCCCCATGTAGCGAGGGCCTCCTCCCACAGAAGTATTTACCCACCAGAAATAAAAGAGGGAAGGATGGCAGGGAGAGAGGGCTGTCAAATGGGGATTTGGGATCTCTGTCCCAATAAAAATGCCTGCGCCCACATACAGTTTTTCTGCAGCTGTCCCCCCATTGCCATAATGAGTGCTGGAGGTACACCCCCATCTGACTGACTCACTGAAGGAGAGGGTGTTTCTCCAAGACGGGCCCATCCAAGCCCTTTAATGCAGGAGTCCCCAGCCCCCGGTCCTTGGACCAGCATCGGTCTGTGACTTGTTAGGGACCGGGCTGCACAGCAGGAGGTGAGGGGTGGGTGAGCGAGCGAAGCTTCATCTGTATCTGCAGCCGCTCCCCGGCGCCAGCATCACCGCCTCAGCTCCGCCTCTGGTCCTCAGGCATTAGATTCTCATGGGAGCCCCGGTCCCTGGTGCCAAAAAGGTTGGGGACCGTTGCTTTAGTGGATCCACTCAAAGGTCACCTATTAAATCTCTACGCTTCTGCTTCAACATCAGATTCGTACTATGTTCTCTGATGGCATTGGCGAGAACAGCTGCTCGGAGTGGCGGCTACTGTCAATAATCAGAAGAGGGACAATAACAACGACTTAGATTGGATTTGGTGGCACATTAGAGGTCACGAGGTGCTTTCGAATCCCTGCGTCGCCAACGCCCTGGGCCACGGAGGTCTCAGAGGCACGTTTTTCCCTGTTGTGTTCTTCCCATCCCAAGCCAGCTGTGAAAACTCGTGTGCCAACAAAACTCTGTCACTTCCGACAAAACACAGCTGAACCTGTGTCCCCACGTGGCTGGGCTGAACCCCACTTAAAAGGGCGTCCGAACAGCAAAGGCAGGCATGGCCTGGAATTACAGTCGCCCCCACGCTGCCTACTTAAAAGCCTTTGGTTTCCCGCCAAGGCCTTTGATGCTATCTGTGCAAGGCAGAAAAGAGGCTGGCGGAGCCCGAGGCTCTCCAAACACCCTGCGCCTGACTAACTCACCGCTGTGCAAGGCCTCGATTCACATGACTTGGTGGCTTTTTTAAACTCTGACCAAGCCATCTGCTTCCGCGAGCCGGAGCCCGGGGAGCCCTGAGGGCCCGGGAGCCCGCACCCCAGCCTGGCGGTGACGATGCGGAGTCGCCAGGGACAACACACGCTCTCGTCACCTTCGTCAGGAAATCACTCCACAGGAGCCGCTGACGGGCAGTGACAAAATGCCCACATCGTTCTGAAAACAACGGTGAAAGTGTGGACACAACAGCTCACGGGTAAGGCAGCAGGACAGGCCGTCCTGAGTCCCGAAAGGACGCCGTGCAGTCCCGGGCTGACCTCCCGCCCGCATTCTGCTTCATGAAATCCCAACGTGCCGCTTCTAGAGGCCTCCGATTGCAGAGCAGGCCACGTCATGGGGAGAGAGCCACCATGTGGCACGGGTCACAGCCCCCTCCTCTCCAGCTTCGGAGCACTAGTCCTCTTGGCCAAATGCCAAGTACTAAGTGACGCAGCCGTCGGGGTGGCATGTCGGGGACACTACGTGTGGCCATAGAACACACGAGACGCGGTTCCTCAAATACTTGGAGGATGCGCGGCCATATACACACATATCTACAGAAAATATGATAGGGCATATATAAATGACGTATCTATATTCAGACACGGCACCTGAATCCCAACAAGCATCAAAGGGATTAAATTACTTGCTTTCTGGCCAAAATTGGATATTTACTGCTGCTGGTATCTGTAACAATCTTCGAGCTCTCGCATTACCTAACACCAGCCTTCCTAGTTCATTGCACGGAGATATATAAAGTTTCTTAAAATCTGTTCATTTCACCTAGCGGTTTTTAGTTATTTTTAAGGCTATAATTTGGATCTGAGACTTTAAAACACGCACGCTGGGCACAGAGATGTGGCCCGGCCGCCCTAGAGTGAGTTATTCTGCAGTCTCGGTGATTGGCAGTAATCACGGGAAGATGGAGGCCTCCAAAGACAAGCATCTCCTTCAGGCCACAAGGAAAAAGGACCAGGGGTTAGAATTTCCTCCCGTGGCTCAGTGGCCCTACGCTGGATGCCGCATCCTCTATAGCTCCCTCCGGCTGCAGAGGCATTGAGAAGGGTGGGGACGATTCCAGAAGTGCCTCACAGTGCCCATCTCCCGCCATGTTCCCAGCCCAGTGATTGTCCCTGGACACGCGCTCCTGGCACAAGGGGTGGACACCACCCCGACTGCCGCCCGGCACTCCACGCCGCCTCTCCAGCCACCTTGTTCGCCTCGAGCCTCGGCTTTCAGAGCTGGACACGGCCTTTGTTCCGCGCCCCCATAGCAGAAGCCCACGTGTATCTGCAAGCCCATAAGCATCTGCGAGGCCTTGGCCAAATCCACTCCGCTCACGTTTCCTGCGGGTTTGAGCCCCAGCGCCTGTGACTCCAAATCGAACGCCAGTTCTATCCCCCCAACGCCTGGCATAGCATCTGGCACACCGGAGGTGTTCGCAGGGTGTCGAGGAAGGTGGGATTCACTGTGCCCTCAGCTCGCGACTCCAGCCCACCTTGCATGGCCCAGAAACACCCCCTGAGGAGCCCGGAATGTGGGGGCAGTGTGGTAGGAAAGCACCGCCACCCGCCTTCCAACCGGTCTCCCCGCTGCCGGCCCCGCTCCCCGCCAACGCGTCCAGCGCGCTTTCCTAGACGACGTCTTCACACTGCGTCGCTACTGCTCACTGTCCATCTCCCCTCCAGACTGCACACTGTGAGGACAGGCTGCCTCTAAGTCACCAGAGGCCCCTCGGCGCTCAGTAAATATTAGAAGAACGTACGCAGGTACAGACGACACGACGTAGAGCCGCCCCACGGACTGTGCCGCGTGGATGAAACCTTGACTGTCTAAATCTAGCTCGAGGTGCGAGGGACAAATAGAGAGATCCCAGGAACGAACTCCTGAAAACGGGGGTGGCAGGAAATGGAAGCGCTTGCCACAACTGTGGGTCAACAGCGGACGCTCCATTGCCACTGCAAGACACTGGAGGAAGCCACCTGCCTGCGCCTAGGAGCTGCTCCCCTCCTCCCCGGCGTCAGCTGTGTGGTTACCTGCTACATGATCAGTTTACAGAGTCATCACTCAGGCTCGCTTTCCTGCTCAAGGGGCAAGGCTGTTGTTTTCAGCATACCGAATCCCTTAAGCAAGACCCCGGGAGCCCCTCAGAGCTGTACCCCCCACCCCAGCCCCCACCCAGGCCGCCCAACCCTCTGGGCGAGGCCTCTTTCTCAAGCAGGACAAGATTTGTTCCACCCCGGGTCCCTGGACTCTGAGGAATTGCTTGAACTACTTTTCATTTCTTTAAAAGGGTGAATGGAAATAGTACATTTATCCAGGACAAACCTGCACAGGCTCATGTGAAAATTCAGGTTCCCTTGTCTGACTGAAAACACAGCGTGGGGAAAAGACTCGGCTCATGGTGAACACGCTGATATCGACATGTGGGCGCATCTTTAGTCTACGATGGGGGAAACGAGTTAACTACGGCTTGAGGCAGGTAGCCCGTCTCTTTCGGAACAGAGTCAGTGGGCTGAGAATAATAAAATGGCTCCAGGGGGGTAAAGGCTGGGAGCCACCGTGCTCAGAGGAACACCTGGGTCCTTGGCTCTGTAAACAGATCCGGGGGGCTGCCCAGAGCATCTAGAGAACCTTCAGCAATTAGTACGGCTGGAAAAGAGAGAGAAGAGCAAAAACAAAAAAAACAAAAAAAAAACGAGCAGGACAGAGAGGCAGGTGCGGACTGCACGCTTCAGAGCTCACACTCCACCCGCAGCGAGGCAAAGCAGTGAAGGGGACAAGCAGAGATGGGTTCGCAGCCACGGGTCTGTCTGCAGCGGGGAACGTGGACGGGAAGGAGCGATGCTGGAGGCAGGCGACCCACCAGGAAGCTTCTCCAGTGGTCCAGATCTGGAACGAGGGCAGCGGAGACAGGGAGGGGGGTGATGCTCCAGGCAGCTATGGTGGAGAACTGCCAGGCAGACTGGATTGGACACCCAGGGTGATCCAAGCCTCTGATGTGGAGGACAAGGTGACAACACCGCTCGTGAGATGGGAACCTTGGGGGCAGACAAGCTAGGCGCATGGGGGACAACTCCCTAGAAATGTGCGGCCGGCGGCTGCATATCCTCCTCAGGTCCAGGAAAACACTCTGCGTGGGACACACACATTCAGTCCCAGCCGCGCTTCGAGTCCCGGGGGTAGAGAAGCGTAGGCGGCACACCACGGGGCGCGAGAGGGGACGAGAACCGGACGGACCCCGGGGACAGAGCAGAGTGAAGTCCCCGCAGTCTACCGCTAGGGAGCAGGGCGTTTCGAGAGAGAGTCACGGAGAGCTGCAGAGCGCTTGAGAAGGACGAGAACGGACAACACTCCGCCGTGTGTCCGGACGCGGTGTTCACGTGTCTTCTGGCAGTGACCTTGACCGGCATAATTTCGGCGGCGTGGCGGGGTGGGAACCATATTGCAGTGGGTTGAAGAAGGAGCTGGGAGTGAGGACAGAGACTCAAAACGGACTGTCATCTCCGGGATCGAGGAAGGGTTTTTATTTGAGAGGCGAGACACTGGGTCTGTTTGTCTGCTGAGAAGGAGCCCAGATGGGCCTTGGGGGGTGGGACGCGGTGACCCCGTATGCTCCACCGTGCCAGCTCCCATCCCCTGAAGCTCTGGAGTGTCTCCCGCCGGCCAGGCTGCAGCCACCGTCCCTCCGGAATGTCAAGTCCTCTCAGATCTGCCGTGGGACTGAGGGGGTCACCAGAGCAGGGTCTAGTTACCCATCAGACTCTCAGGGTGGCTGTTAAATTCCTAAATGTCCAAGCTCCACCCAGGTCTACCTTCTCTGAGTCTCTGGGGGCGAGGCCAGGGGATCTGTGGAAATCGCCCCGGGATCTCTGATGCACTGGGACACCACTGACTTAGCAAGCCTTGTGGGCTGTACCCCTAAAGGCCCACAGGAAGCACTGGGTCCCAAGGCCTGCGCACCACTCTGCCTTCACACCTTGCTCCACCACTCTGCCTTCACACTGTTCTGCCTTCACACCACTCTGCCTTCACACCACTCTGCCTTCACACCACTCTGCCTTCACACTCTGCCTTCACACCACTCTGCCTTCACAGTGTAATCCCACTCTGAAGCACGCCTGTATGAACCCAACACTAAGTCCTGAGAGACGCAGACACCAACTTGCTAAGTCGAAGGGAGTGAGCTCTGAACCCCAGGTCTCCTATGAACGAGCAATGACCCAGAAATCCTTCATCTCCTGAAAGCTGTCTTATTCTACTCAACCAGGCTAAGAATTACTGGTAATAATAGAGCCTCGTGATCGTCTTGCTGGAATCGCATTCCCTGAAGACGACCACATAGAGTCAAGTCTGGAAGAGAGTTCTGGCTTGTGGCACGGACTTTAGTACGAGGCCCAGTACCCCGAGAAAAAATGAACAGTGGCAAGAGGTTAACCACCCCGTTTGTCTGAGACCCAGGGGGAGCCGCGTGCATGCCCACCATGCCTTCGCCCAAGCCAGCTCAGCTCTCATCCACTCAGCCCCGCCACCTGGAAGCTTGGAAGAGTCACAGGCTCACAAGTCCTTCCGAAGGGGTGGCAGGAAGACATGGTCGTCTCAGCGGACACAAAGGAACGGCCTGACCCCGTGAGGCCTCCACGTGGGGTGTGGAGCTGCGTGAGTAGACCGTGCTGCAGCTGGGACTAAACCCCACAGTCACCCCATGTTAGAGAAGAGGCAGGAGAAGCATCCTGTGCAGAGAAGGCTTTGAGAGCAGACATGCCACCTTCAAAGGTGAGGAAGGGCCCATCAACGCCTAGTCCTTTAAATCTTGCTAATACAAAGTGGGCCTCTGTTCAAAGGCTGTGATACTCACCCCGCTTTGACCGCTGGGGAGCAGGGTCTACGAGGTTCCAGCCAAAAGGTCAGGGCTGAAGAGCATGGCCTCTTCCCCACAGAGGGTGGAACATGGGCCCTCCCCATCCTGTGAGCTGGTCAGGCGGGTAGGGAGAGAGAGAGGCCAGGGCACACTGGCCTGCTGCGGGAGAGAGTATGTCCAAAGCTTCAAACTCCCTGTAGGAACATTCCTTAAATTCCATTGTTTCAAAAAGACAATAAGCGCCCAGACAAAACTGACTTCTAGAAAAAGATATACTTGACCTCATACACCTAACCTCCCACGTGTGTTGCACATTGTGCTTTAATGTGATTTACACATCAGGGAGAGCTGCTCCAAGGGAGGGAAGAAAAGCAACTTTGATGGCTAAAATAGACAGGTTTGACCACGCAGTCCTCATCTGGAGGCAGATCTTGCAACGGTGTTCTATACAGAAGTGTTGTTGTGGTAAATTAATAACACCCAAAGGTATGGACCAGAACTGTGGCAGCACTGGGCCTGCCTGGTACGCATGTCTCTGGGGCATTCGTCACTCCACCTGTCCCCCACTATGTCACAGGAGCCAAAAACGCACAGCCAGATGCCTGTCCGGGCACTTGGCAGGCCACGGGCTCTGATGCAATCAGCGAGCTGGATCACGGGACCAGCAGCCTCCCTCAGAGCACGGCGGACAGCATAAGAATGGCAGAGCTGCGCCTGCATCTTGCCAGCCCAGGCTCCCCACGAGGCAGGACAGCTGCCACCAGTAGAGCCTGGAGAAGGTCCCGCCACCCACCCGCCTAGAGCCACCTTCCAGCTGTGACAGCTGCGTGGGAAGCCGAAGGGGCAGCTCCATCAGGCTCCCCACGCAGAGCACCCAACGTGGGAGTGCCTGCGAGTGGTCCCCGGATCCACTGACGGGCACCCAAGGATTCACAGGCCCAGATCTTGTTTTAAATACACAAATGGAGAGACAACCAACATTCCGCCACCTCGTCTCAAAGATGATGACAACCGCGTGTGCATCCAGACCCATGTCCGGCGCTCCCAACGCCCCACCCAGTTATGACCAGTGAGGGGCCACTCTCAGCCTGAAGGAGGGGAGCAAATATCTGTGTCTCGTAGAAAGAGGCGGGCCTTTGTGTTCACAGAGGCCTGCGTTCAATCCCATGTCAACCATCTGCCAGCACACAACGCCTGCCTCCTGCTAGCCCATCACTACCCTTCCCTGTCTTGGCCAAATTCTGTCACTTCTCAGGGTCTCGGACTCAGTGTAAAGCAGAGCTAATGATCACTAATTTGCTGGTCATGTGAAGAGTAAATGAGGTAACATGCAAAGCATCGGATGGGTGCCCAGTATAAATGAGTTTCCCCAGGATGGAGAAACCAGATGAGGGTCCTCAATGTCCTGTCCTTGGCCTAGTTTTCACTGCAGTCATGTTCTCTAGGTCCATGATGTTTTCTAGATGAAACAGCAATATCCTCAAGGCTGGCATTGTGTTTAGAAATGTTCTACCTAATAACCCAAAAGGCGATTGAAAATAACCGAGAGGTTTGCCATTTCTCAGAGAACACTAGTATGGAATAGATGTCACTTGCCCCCAAATTAATCTCCAAAATTAACAAAATGATTCTAGAACTGTATCCGAAAGAATAATTCCCTGGGACTAGGTAAGAACATTTTGAAAAAGAAGAAGAATGAGTAGGGATATACTCTATCAGATTTTAAAAGAGACAAGGAATGAAGATTGTGTGGGGATGGCGTAGAAAGTGACATCAAATCGATGGGATGTAACAGACGGTCCGGAAGCAGACCCGAAGGTCTAAACAACGTTAGTATATTGTGGGGGTGACATTTCAAAACGGTGGAAAACGAACTCTCGGGAAACAATGTTCGTACAACTGGCTCGCCATTTAGATGATGATATACTACATCCCGCTTCTCCCAAGACGCAGAAAAGAATTTACAGGTTGACGAAAAGTTACACTATAACAAATAAAATATGAAAACGATAGGTGCATATTTAAATAATCTTGGGTTGGCGAAGAACTTTCTAAGCATATCACCTAATGGCAGAAACCATTGAGAAAAAAAAAGTGAATAGAATAATCATAAATGAATTTAAATGGAAATTACAAGAACGACCATTGTAGTCTACGTGAAAGGTAAATAGATGAAAAGTTTTTACAAATGAAGAAGGGACAAAAAACAGAAAAAGCGACAAAGAACACGAACCAACAACTCCAAACACAAAACACGAATGACCAATAAAGATAAAAAGCTCTCTTCACTCCAGCCGTACTGGCCTTCTATCAAGTTCTCGAACATTCTGTGCTATCCCTGACACAGTGTCTTTGCACGGGCTGTTTGTTCCCTCAGATGGGAAAACCCTCTCCCTCGATCTTCACCTAGTTAAACCCTTCCGCGCTCTGCTCAAAGCTCACTTCCCCAGGCGAGCCTTCTCGGACACTCCCTCAATCTAGACTAAGTTAGATCCCCAATCTAGACTAAGCTAGATCCACCCCCCACATAGATAAGCGCTTTCAATACCAACCCATTTTCCTAATGGCACGTATTACAGCTTGCATTATACATTTGTTTTGGTAATTCTCAAACTGTTTCCCCCACTGGACAAATTGCCTCTGTTTTTTGCCTATCATTGTATGGGCAGCACAATGGTTAAATAAATTACAAGATGTACATAAAATGGAACGCCGCACAGCGAGTTCAAGTGATGTTACACAGATTAACTCTTGAAAGAGTATCAAAGATATCACGACTTACTGTTGAGTGACGGAAGCAGGTCACAAAATAATGTATATAGCACCTTTTGGGGGGAAAATGTATACAAGTAGAAAAGAGACATAGATCGCATCTTTAACAAAAGGAGAGTGTGACATTCATTTTCGTTTTGTTTATCCAACTTTTTAAAAAGTCAGTAATGAATACATACACACATATGTGTATGTATATATCTTTTTTAATAAGAGGAAAAGATTAAAAGTAGCTATGGTTTTCTACTCCCTGGAGTCCCCGTGTGATCTCTATGGGAACCACAGTGGGTGTCCCCGACACTTATTGTCCCTGACCCTCCATCTTTATTTCCATCAACAGAAAGAACGAGAACACAGCCCAACTCCAAGGCAACAGGTAGAACTGTTTAACCACCTCTAAGCCTCATCTTCAGAAAATAAAAACTAAATGTATGAGCACACTACACATCAAGAAAACCTGAGCTTTCCACTAAACAGCCAGACTCCCAAGAAGAGTTCAAATGGGATGTGAGTTACAGCTTTTTGGAACTGTGTGCGTAGCCTCAAGAACTATGTCTACCTTATGAGTACATATGGAGAGACCGACCACCCAATCAATGGAGGAAGACGCATTTGCAGGTTTCAGCGTTGAAGGGCAAAGATCATTCTTACAATATTTCAGAGAGATGGCCGGATTTTATGTGTTCGACATACGTGGGGTATGAGATAAGCAGATCCGGGCGGGTACAAGTGTCACTGCCAGGTAGGGGTGTCATTGCCGGGTTAGAAGTGGACATGGGATCCAGCTTCTCAGGTGAGGGGCTCATACCACTAAAAACAGATTTCGTGAGGGTCCAAGTACCCCCCTTGTCCGGCGTTAACACAGCAAGGCTGGGCTGGCATTGCACACTGCTGGACCTTCCCTTCTTGAGAAGGAAATCGGCCTGCTTCTCTGTAAGAGAGGGAAGAGCCAGTCTACACTTCATACACGGACGGAATTGCTTGAGAACTGCTCGTGGCTGAGGAAAGCCTCCCCCGGAATGTCCATGTTCCTTATCTGATGGGCTCCATGAGTCAAATTTCGACATCAAAAAACCTCACGGCCAATAACGCTTCAGGCGCCCCAGATCCCATGGCCCTCGTTGAATCAGGAAGCACACTTCCCATCGGAGGCTGGGCACACCGTCCTCCCCGAGGCCCTGAAACAAAGCAGGCCCATCTTTCCGTTCGGGAGGAAGGCAGGCAGATTGCTTCCCTGAGTCCGTCTGGACAGTTTTCCTGAGTTTGGAACATTTGGCACTATTTCTTCTGTTCCAGGCTAGGAGTTTGGGGGTTGGGAGAAAAAACGAATTCTGCAGAAATACTCATGCCTTTCTCTCTGCCGACTCTCTCCCTTCATTCACAACTTCTCGTCTATTCATCTTTTCTTTCCCTCTCGTCGATAATATCGCTCTTATTCAAGGGCGGGGCGGAGATTAATACCAGTAATTCCCTATTAAGTGCACATAGTCACAGCTTCTGTTATGCGCTGTAAAAAAATAAATAACTGGGTATTGTGGTAAGACCAGCGAAGGCAACTTAGATTGGGGGAGCAGCTACAAACCAACCGGGAAAGTGCTGTCCCCAGAGTCACTGGTGGGCTCTTCGCACAGGGTCTGCTTTTGATTCTCGCCCCACCCCCCGTCCACCGCTGCAGCTTCCCGCTGCTGGCCGCCCCCTCCCTAAACCCTTTCGTCCCTGAGTAGGGCGACACTACATTTTCCCAGCTCCCCATCCATCTCTCTGAACATTCTCTTGGTCCCCTGTGAGGAAACTGAGTCACAGAAGGTTCAAGGACGCGTTCAAGATCACGCGTTTGTTAAGAGATGAAGCTGGGTTTCGGACCCGGGTCTCCGTCCTCTCCCCTCTCCCGGCCCTCGGGCACCACCCCTCCGCCTTCTCAATACTGAACCTGATTGTAATTACTGCTTCCCAGGAGGTGACTTCTAAATCCGCACTTATAACCCCAACTTCTCTCTTTCCAACCTCATTCTCAAATGCCTGCTGGGCAATTCCACCTGCATGTCAAAATTTAAATATCTTAAGACCAAACTCATCATCTTTCTAAAATAAGCTTTTCTTCCTGACATCTCCATTACGGCTAATGATTCCAGCCTTCTCCCTGACACCCACACCAGGAACCTCCGGCTGCACATTCTTCATTGATCTTTCTTCTCCTCCGTTCTCTTGAATTCATCCTTTGAAACGTCTTCTCGGCTTTCTCTCTCCTCCCATTCCTGCTGCCAGTACCTCACCTGGGCCCTTAGCACCCCTCACCTGAAACAGCTCCTCCTGGTTACCTGCCCCACATCCCCCTCCAGCACACCCACCCCGGCCTCCTCACCACGCCCAGACTAAACCCCAACACAGACTTCCCATCCTGGCCCATGGACATTTGGGGCTGATCCTTCTCCATCGTGGAGGCCGCCCTGGGCACAGTAAGACAGCCGGCTGCATTCTGGGCCACTACTTTCAAGAGGCCACAGCACACGCACTCCACCCTTTTCCAGCCCTGACAACTAAAAGTGTCTCCAGACATCCCTAAATGCCCCCCGAGGGGCATAACCACCCCCGCTGAGAACCACGCCCCTCACACTCGTTGCTCCCTTCCGGAGGCTCACCGATGGCCTCCGGACAAGTTCTTAGGAAGAAAACAGTTTTTAGGAGATTCGGAAATCATGTTTCCTAGTTACGATTTCCTCTCTCTTGAGGTTTTGGGTTTAACCACCTTTGGGCTGGGGTTCACACTGTCCTGGGGGAAAGGGGTCTTCAAAGGACAAGCAGACAGGGCAGCGGACAAACTCCTCCTCAGTCTGGCACCTGAGGCTCTCGTGGCTGAGTGCCCCCTGGCCTGGAGGCAGGGAGGCAAGGGGCGGTGGAGACACCAGGGCCAGGGCCGATGGCTTGGATTGAGACCTGCCAGCCCCGCCATTTCCTAATCCGGGACCTGGGGCCTGCCCTTCGGTCAGCCTCTCTGCTGTGCTGTACTTGCCTCAAAATGAGGATGAACAGTACCTCATTTACAGGGTTAAGTGAGTTAATATATATAAAGCAGTTAGAAATGTCTGGCATGAAGCAAGTAATTGATAAACAGTAGCCATCCTCTTCATCATCATCATTACTACATTTCCAGCCTGAATGTGTCCAAAACACGCTCTCAGTTCAGGTCAAAGTGAGTCCAGACCTGACATGAACACAGCTTATCCTCGCCCACGGCAATGCCCATGCTCATGCTCTTTGTTCTAAAATTCTCGGTTCTCCATTTCCTCCTGTTGAAATTGTACACGCTTTCCAGGCCTACCTCAGAGGAGTCCTCTGTTACAAATGCTGCCTTCGTCAAGCCAACCGGAAGCCATCTTTCCCACCACTGGACCCTGCGATGTTCGGATTATGCCCTCGACACGTACTTCCTTCTGTTACAATCACAGGGGACAGAATCATTTCCCACCTAAATGTGTCTCAACCCGCAAGGCCAGAAGTCCCACCTTAGAGATCACTCTACACAACCTGCGATACTGCCCTTCACAGAGTGAGTACTTAGTAATTCTAACTTGAACGCATAAGTGAGATAAATAATCTAAGCCACTACTTTATAAAACTGTGATGTCTTAGCTGAGATGAGCATTTTAAGGCATACGAAGACCTGACCTCCACCCTACTGGGCTGGGTATCCTTGCTAATGCAGACTTTTAAAAGAAAAGTTTTCCAATTTTCGGTTCTTAGTTACAAGGTCTTAAGCGTGACAAATATCAATTATCTACTTTCCTTTAGCATGTTGCGTTGAATTAACATTCTCACACAAATCATTAATTGCTTCATGGGACCACTGCTTCTGTGTTGGCTTTGCTGATTCCACCGTAATAAGGCGTAGTAAGACCTCACGGTCTACGCTCACGAGTGTGACGTTCTCAGCACCAAGGGCAGGGTCCCTCCTCTGCCTGCTCCCGCGCTGCAGTCTGAGCTCAGGGAAAATGAGTCACACCACACAGCCTTCCTGCACCGATGGGCTCCCAGCCACCCACTACCACACAAAACGGTGAAGAGTTCGCACTTACATTCTCTGGAAGTAATATCGCCCAGCATGCTGCCGGAAACGGAAGCAGAGCTGTCAACAGCATTCTGGATGTCATCGGAAAGCAACCTGCCAACTGGCCTTGGGCCAGCCCACTGCCAGGGGCTCTCGGCTAAGCCTCAGGGGACTAGGGAGCCCCAGCCCAGCCACGGCAGAGGAAAGATGAAGAGACGTGGTTGGGGTGGGTGAGGGGACACAGGGTGACCTTCCCAGGGAGATGAAGACTGAAAACAACAGCATATTTAAATGCTACCCCCAAAATTGCAAGGTTTACCTGCACGTCCCCTACAACTATACATGTTCTGAGGGAAATTATAAGAAGTGCTTAGCAGCTCATAAGCACATGAAGTACATTACGCAAGACACGGAAGGGAAAAGAACCCATTCGAGAACGAGTAAATGAATTTGTGGAGAACGAGATTCACAGGAGGGAAGGAATAAGAAGCAATGAGGGCCGGCATTCGTGGAGCTCGAGTCCTGGGCCAGGCCTGTTTTAAGGGCTTTCCCGTGCATGATCTCATTTAATCCAAATAACCCCCAAAAGGTGGGTCCTATTGCCACAATCTCCAGTTGTCTGAAGGATGGCAAACGAGATTATGGAAAAGCCCCACTAGGGAGACGGCATCCCGGGTCCAGCCCTGGCCCTGGCCGGCTGTGAAACGGGTCCTCCCGGGGCCTCGTTTCTACACGGGTAATGAAGACAGCCTCGGGGACCCTCCAGCTCTAACTCCACTCACCCAAAGCTCAGACTGGGTAGCCCAGCGATCTCATCACCGGGGGCATTTATTATGTTCCTAATAGTCATTCCGGCAAAAAAAAAACAAACAAAAAACAAACAAACGAAAAACTTTTTTTCAAGTGCCACTAAACCATCATCTTATAACACTAAAAAGAGTAGCATAATCACAGTTATAAAGTCTGTAATGCCCAATATGTCATAACAACGTGGGGAATTATTGGGATACATGAGACAAAAGCGTCACTTTCGCCTGTTGATTGGAATATTTCACATTCCGCCTACATTTTCAGGGGGAAGAAATACAGATGGATGCCTTCCACACATGGTTTTCGGTACCAGCACAGGATTTGGGGTCCTGCCTGTCTCCTTCCGACTCTCCCGCCCTGTCAGGCCCCGTGCCTTACACACGGTAAAGGCTCGATAAATGTTTATTGAACCAAAGATCTTCCTACTGCTTCTGTATCTATTTATTCTTCTAATATTTATAGAGAACCCACTTAATAGCAGAGTTCTTTTTTAATTGCACAGGGAGGGTGAAGGGTTAAATTGAAGGGGCAGCTCTCTGACGGCCGTGGGTCCAGATGACTCTGTCGGACGCCCTGCTTTTCTTCTTCAGCCCTGCTTTCCCCCAGAACACCTTGAACCCCGGTCCATCGGTGTCCAAGTCCCAGACTTCAAGAGAAAGGAAACAGAAAGTCGGAAAAGTAATTTCACCAGCCCTTGAAAATGGCTTCCTTCTCTGCAGGATCTGTCAGTAGGTTAACCACAGACTCACTCCAAGCAGTCGGTTCTGTGCCTGTGATTTTTTTTAAAAAAATTCTTTTTTGGGTAATGAACCCATCTGAGAACCTGTTGAAAGCTACAGACGCTCGGCAGAGAAGTGCCTACACAAGTCTTCACGCGTGTTCTGGGGTGTGGGTGGGGTGGCCCACGGCACAGGGCTGAGAACGCCCAGGATGTGAGAAGCAGAGTTGGGGAGCCAGGGCAGGCAGACCCCAGTCGGCCTGGCCACCGCCTTCTCCGTCGAGGCCCCTTCTGTAATGAAAAGGGCCACAGGTCTCATAACACAGGCCCCGAAGAATGGCACCTCAACCAAACCCGGACCCACAAATCACTCAGACGCTCCATTTGTTTCAACTTAAAGTATCAGAAGAAGAAAAAGAGGAACAAAGGAAATGTTTTGACTAGGAGAGAAGACATTGCGCCATAAAAGAAAGATCCAAAATGACCTAAAAACACGATTGGAGATAGCCTCCTATTACAGTAGATATTAACCAGTCACTTCTCCTCAGGGTAACTCCACGTAATAATTCAATATTTACCTGACCTAAACCAGGGGTGGGCCCACTGGGTGGCCTGCAGAGCTGCTTGCAATTGATTTTTTAGTGGCCAGTAGCTATAATTGAATAATGGGAGTGTCTAGCAGTAGGTTGATTAGGTTAGAGCAAACATGATGGCCTTGTAATTTGGGAAACTCTACAAATTTGAGCTTCCAGATCATCTCTGGACCCTGCCATCAGTGTCTTAATATTAGTCTGTGTAGACCAAACCTCAGGAAATGTTTGGTGAATGACTTAATGACATGCATGAATAGGTAAGTAAACAGCTTGTAAACTCCCCACGCCCCCACCTCACCCCCAGACGCAGGCAAGTTCATGTGGCTACACGTTTGTTCATATTGCTTCTTCCTCCCCTTCTTCACCTAATTGCCACTCCTCCTTCAGAACTCAGCTCTACTATCACTGCCTCCTGGAAGCCTTCCCTGATCTCCCCTGGCTAGGACAAGAGCTCTGGGTCCTCAAATATTCATCAGAATGAACATTTATCCTTAGTATCTTTTAAGGACTGAATTGTGCCCACCCTCCCCGCCCCCCATATGACACGTTGAATCCCTAAACCCCAATGTGACTATATTTGGACACAGGGCCTATAAGGAGGTAATTCAGTTTCGATGAAATCCTAAAGGTGAGGTCCTAAGCCCATATGACTTATGCCCTTACGGGAAGAAACACCAGAGTGCTCCCTCCCCTTCCTCCCGCCCCCTCCACGCACACACGGCAAGGAGAGGCCAGGTGAGGACGCAGCTAGTGGACAGCCACCTGCAAGCCAGGAGGAGAGCTGTCACTCGACACCAACCCCGCTGGCCCCTTGATCTTGGACTTCCGGCCTCCAGAACTGTGAGCGCATAAATCTCTGTTGTTTAAGGCCCCCAGTCTGTGGGATTTTGTTATGGCAGCCTGAGCGGATCGATCGCATATCAGCACATAAACTCAAGCTCCTTGAGGGCTGGGGATATATCGGACTCCTGTTTCTAATCACCTACTTGACACAGTCCTTGCACCTAGCAAGCGCCTAACCAATTCCTGCTGAGTAAACATAACAGCAGATGATGGAAGATAAGAGGCTGAAAGACGTCCTCGCTTCTCACCCTCAGAGCTCAAAGCCACGTTTGAGTCTCTTCAGGTCAAAGTGAAACACTCAGACCCTCCTGGTGCTGTCGCTCACCAAGGAAGGGACAAGGGATCTGGGTCTGGGAGTAGCTAAGGCTGGCTGCGCTTTGAGAGCTCACCCAGGGACAGCCTGGTGCCCACCCTGACGAGGTGCGTCTGACGTCAGGGTACTCTCTCAGTAACCCCGAGTATCTAAGAACACACACAGCATGGCCAAGTGAAAAAAAAAAAGACAAATCAGCTGTGGACCCTAGCTTCCAGGAGCTTCTACAAGAAAAACAGAACAAATAACAATAATGAAGACAATGAGGACACTGACGGTCAACACTTACTCAAATCCCACGACATGCCAGGCTCTGTTCTGTGTGCCTCCCACGAGCGAACCTATTTGATCCTCACGACAGTCTGTGGCACGGCTCTTATCATGCCCATTCTACAGGCGAAGAAGCCGAGGCCGAGACAGATTAAGTAGTTGGCCCCGCATGTAAAGCCACCAAGCAGTAGAGCTGGATTTGATCCCAGGGGGTCTATCTCTAGACTCTTGTTCTTGGTGAGCACCTTAAAGTGTCACATGGGTGACTGAGACCTCCTGTGTCCCTCCTCATCAGAACGACAGGGTTGGACTGGGTATGGTGCTTTCATAGGTTGAGAGATGAGGCTCAGCACAGAAAGCAGGTGAGCACTCAGCGAAGGCAGGTAGGGGCCTGGGGTGGCATGCTCAGCCATGTCCCCTCAGTCCCCACTCTGTCCAGGCGGGCCCCGTGGGGGAGCCAAGGGTTTCGTGTCAACCCCCCTGGACCAGACCATGTCCACGGTCCTCCCCAGCCCAACGGTCCATGCTTCTCATATTCTGAGAATTCTCAGAGCTAGAGAAGGCAGGAGCCATCCACGAGCTCACGGGAGGAGTAGAAGTGAGATGCAAGCTGTCTCTTAAAGACAAAAAGGCCCTGTGAAGGCAGAAAGGGGGTGACGTAAGGGAACCCAGCTCCCAGGAGCCGCCGAGGGAAGGCCAGCCGAAGGGACCAGCGCACAGGGCAGAGCACACGAACGCGGTCAGCAGACTGAACTTGAATTTTGCCCCCTCCCCCCCGCACCGTTTCTCCAGGTCACAGGGCCATCCTGAGTGCGGCATCTGCCTTCTGGAACTCGTAATGAACACGTGGCCATCTTGCTCTTCACCTCCAGGACCACGACCGTGTGTGTCTGTCTTTCTTCAGGAACAGTCGGAGTTGAAAGGAAATCGAGGGTGCGGGGAGAAACGAGCTTGGTACAATCTCTCGCATGTCCGAGGAAGTGAGCTTCTGCTACATCGCCGGGAACGTGACTCAGTGTGGCAGTGACATCAACACAGCAGGTACTAGAGGGCATGCCAAGTCGGAGGTGCAATGAACACGGCTCACGTAGCAGAGCGGCGGTAGAGACCAGCCACCAGCTCTGCTTTCGATTAAAGCCCCTGGTAACCGCACTGCAAGGAAGAAGCTGAGAAAGAACAGTTTGAACAGCAGCGGCGACGAGGGACTCACCCGAATCTGCCCTTGAGCGCGGCTGCAATTCGCCCAAGGCGCAAAGGTGACTGCTGCAGAGACGGGGCAGGATCACTCCTGTTTTCAGACCCTCCGTGTGTTTAGGGGGCCTCCCAAGAACGAGGTCTTCCTTCATCTGGAGATGACAGAGGGCAGAAGCTCTGCACGCTGATTACCATGTAAATGGAACGGCAGAGGCGACTTTCAGCAAAGCCCCTCTCTGGGGAATAAATGCCCAGCTACCTCACGAAACCATGCGAGACCCTTTTAGATTAATTCAAAGCCCGTTGATGGGGTTTTATTTTAAGGACTCCCTCCCCAGATCAGACTCTGGAATTCCAGGAGCCCATGTGTGGCAAAGGGCTGAGGACGGTCGGGGGCCAGGAAGGGGCTGCGGTGAGGTTTTCTCGGCCGGCGGGCTGCTTTCCTGAAGGGCTCTGAGGCTGGAAGACGGAGAGAGAGGATTTCCAGGCATTCCCGCTAAGGACTAGGAATCCCAAGCTCTCCAGCCCACAGACACCCAAAAGCAGCATCCCACCTGCAGAGCTATAATGGGATTCTCAAGCATTAGAGACAGCCAGCCGACAGCTGGAGGTGAGAGGAGGCATTCGACACGGAGGAAGCACTCAGCGATTCTCTAGATCTAAATGCAGCTCCCAGTTCATCCCACTGTCCCACCTGAGCCTGCAGACGCTGGCCCGCTGTGCCCAGATGCTTCCAGCAGCAGAAACGCCACTCAGGATGATGGGGAGGCAGACAGGGACACAAGGAGCACCGGCCTCCCCCACGAACCTCTGAAGCACCTGTGATGAATCGCCAGCCTGCCTCACATGTTCAATCTCTTTTCCCCGAGGCTTCTGCGAGCCCACAAAAGGGGCCGACTAGGCATGGGCCCACAGCTATTGAGAAGTCGCTCTCAATGGCACAAGGACCTTCTCCATCTCCAGACATGGCCATTCACTGATCACGCCAGCCGCAGGAATAGAGCACAGATCGGCACGTCCCATTTTGCAGCAAAAGAGCTCCTGCAGCTGCCTGACACGGCCACACAAAATGAGCTTTCGCAGGGGTCAGGACCCACGTGCGGAGCAGCCCCGGCCCCTCCCTGCAGACCTGGGCGAGCGAAAGGCAAAAACAGCCCCAGGCGCAGTGCAGAGAGGTGTCCTTCCACGTGGGCAATCGCAACTGTTTTGTAGTTATGAAACACCTGTCTTCTGATCCTGCCTCCTCCACACCTGCACACCCCGCCCCCTGGGAAGTATAAAGGAGCAGCCTTATCACCCCTATTTCCAGATGAAGAAAGCAAAGCGTAGAGAGGGTAAGTGAGTTGCTGCTAGGTGACAGAGCTGGTCACGGGGTGTGTGTATGGGGGGTGACAGAGGGATCACTCTCTAACAATCACACCTTTGAAGATTAACTGACAGGCCAAGAAGATGACAGGGCTGCCAGCGGATGCGGGAAGGAAGGGCATGCCCAGGAAGCACTGAGCCCGTAAAAAGCCCCGGCGCCCCCAGGGATGCAGAAGAAGGGGCGACAGCAGGAAGTCCCCCGGCCACCATCACTGCACTCACCCACATGGTCCCCTCTGCTCAACATCCCCAGGAGGAACACACCCCCGAGCTGTTCGTGGCCACCTAGTGGCCCTGTTCTCTGGTTAGCCCTGTCCTCCCAACGAAGGATGGGAAATAGGCTGACTCCTCTGCAACTGGGCTTCAAACGTGGCCATGCAGATCCTCCGCCACCCATCCACAGCCTTCCTCCCTCCCGACCCTGCTCTCCTTTTGGTCCAGCTGGTATGAGCATCCGGAACTCAAAGTGCTTAAACATCATCCTAATAATAACATAAGGATGAATGTCTTGTCCTGGAATCGAACTGGGTAATCAATAGCCAAGATCAAGTTCTGTTGTTGTTGTTGTCGTTAGTTTTATTGTAACCGACATGGATCATCAGCAAGCTCCTCCTCCCTGTTACTGGAGTCTCCTCTTGACATTTAAATGTGACGTTTCCTGAGCTTGGTCCTCAGACCTTCTTCTTGGCTCATTCTACACCGTCCTCCTGCGAAAGCCCAGTCCTTCCCACCCTCCCCATGTAGATGACACAGAAATCTACGTCTCCAGCTCTAACCTCTCTCCTGAGTACCAAAGCAAGTGTTCAACAGCCTAATGGACAGATGGGGCCCAAATGGATGTCCCTCAGGCAGAGCAAGTGTCCTCATCCAAAATGAACTCATTAGCCTCCCTCCAGATGACCATTGCCAGGTCCCTACTAGCAGCCCTCGCTCCATCCCCACGTCCAGCCAGCTGCCCGGTCTCTTTATGTCTGTTGCACGCATTGATTCCTCGCTAGTGAAAGCCCCATCATGCTCCTCCAGGACCAACGCGTCAGTTTCCTAACTGGCCCCCAGGGCAGGGCTTTGTTTTGTGCCCACTGCACCTTCCACCTAGGTGCTGGTAGATGCACAATAAGTGTTTAATGCACGAGGGTCTATCTCTTCTCCATCTTCCATATTGCTAAAAAAAAATTCTTGTCCGATCCTGCCGTGCCCCTGAAGACATATTTTGTAGGCTCCCGGCTGACTAGAGTGTAACATTCAAATTCCTCAGCCTTGTCGTTAGCGGCCGTGTAGGTCCCATCTGCCTGTCCAGCCTCTTCCTCAATCTCTTTGCCCTGCACTAAGGCTGCCCAGAGCTAGTCCTTGTGTTCGGGACATGTTCTCTCTCATTCTGAGCCTCTGCTTATGTTATCCTCTCTCTGAGGCCGTGGCGGGAGGGGAGGTGCGGGGAAGCCCCTCTCAACACCTCTCTGCCTTGAAAATTATTTTATTGCTTAAGATTTAGCTCAAATTTCATCTTGGGGGAGCCTTCCCCTGCTCCGCCCCCATCTCTACAGCCTCTGAGATAAATCTCCACTTTGGGACCTACGGCACCGTGTCATGACAGGGGATTCTATGGGACTACTGAGACCAAGGCTCAGCGGCCACCAAATGCTTTCAATAGCACACACCCATCTTGGCCTGTGACACTGGGTATTGCCATGTGTTTGTCATGCTACATCCCTTCAGGACAAAGGGAGCTCTTGGTGACCCCGGCACAGTGAAAGCAGCAGGCATTCATCGCTGGTTTGTGGCTGATGATGTTGAGACCTCAAACACTTACACTTTCCCCTATTAATGCACTTGATTCTCACAGGCACCATGGGAGGCAGAGGGTGCAAGTATTATTCCCGTTTCATAGATAACGATAATAAAACTGAGGCAGTGATTAGGTCGCCATCACTTAGGCAGTTAGAGACCGTAGCAAGGGAAACTGGACCCTACACCTCTCCAGCTCTTCGCCTGAAGAACTAAAACATATCCACTAGGTCATTATGACAAGAAAATGAGCACCTCCCACCTACAGAACAATGGGATGAACAGAACGATGACAGAGAAAAGCCAGGTGCCCCATTTCCAAAGGCAAAAATCTGGGCAAGCCCTTCCCAGAAGAACCGCGAGGGTTTCTAAACGTTATTTCCCCGTTTTGTGTAAGTACGATTTAAACATAGAGGTGGCCCCAATCAGCCATTGAGGATGTGCTGTCATACTATCACTTCAATTTGCAGATGTGCATCCCCCAAAAGAAACAGTCAAAATGTATCCTCGGATTAGATTCTAACACCGAGACTCCCGAGTTAAACAGACGCAGTCTAATAGGACAATCAGAGCCTCTCACAGGATTAAGCCTCTAAACCTATCAAATTTCCACATGACGGGCAGATCCTGTTGTTTCTCGCCTGGAGAGAATCAGAGTCTTCTGAGGTTAAGTGTTTAGGGAAATCCTACAGATTCTATCGCATACTGAGAACCCCAATTTGGAAAGCCGCTAGGTCAGGAACAGCCTTGTGTGCACACAGATTTTGTAGAACCCACTGTAAGGCTGGATTTCATTTTTCTCAAAAGAACTTCCCTTACTGGCTCACTCAATTCAATCATATATATCTGCGATAAATGCAATCAGACCAAAGAAATAAGGTCTTTTTGGATTTCATTACACTGAGAAAAAGCACAGGAGTGACCCTCGTTGTATAGCTCTGCTCCCACACTGGTAATTCCAGGAGATGAAAGTCACCGATTTCAAGCAGAAATGTGAGACAGCCAGGTCGAACCTTCATAAAACAAAAACAAAAAAAAACCCACCTTACTCATCCTCTCTCTTGAAAAGTTCAATTTATTGGGATAGCAATGAAATGGTCATTGATCAGGTTCGCCGAGCTCTGCACTTCCTCTCACTTCCAAGAATAAAAATCCATGCCTGGAGCCCAGGCATCTGCTTTGTAGCTTCACACTGGTGTCCGCCCACAAGCCCTGCCCTCCAGGGGCCGGACGGGCCTCCGCTCCCAAGTTTATTGTCATTTCCAACTAACGTCAAGGATTATTTCTACTTCTTTGATGTTTCCAGTTTTACCTTGTTCAAGATTAATAAAGCGATTACGATCCTCTCAATTAAGAAGCTGTTTTAAAATGCACTTTTAATTCCGGTTTGTGAGCAACTCAATTATTTCTATTTGTTTTTCTTCTCGAGTGGATAATTTCTTCTGTCTTAGAGTAGTACGGCGATCTTTTTCTTAAAGAAAGAGGAAATATTGGGCCAAGTTTTTCCCTAGAACTTAGCATCTTAGGCTCAAATCATCAAACACACCTTCCTGGACAGAAGAGTAAGCAACTCTCAGATCTCATAAACCATCGTCTCTGTTCTCACTTCAAAGTTAACCTTTCTGATGGGCCTAGAGGGCATTACGCTGAGTGGAATAAGTCAGACAGGAAAAGACAAATACCATATGATTTCGCTTAAATGTAGAATTTAAAAACAAACAAACAAACAAAATAAACGAATAAACAAAACAGAAACAAACTCACAGATGCAGAGAGCAAACTGATGGTTGCCAGATGCAGTGGGGGGCGGGGCGGTGGTGGCGGGGGTTGGAGGGATGGTAAAAAAGGTGAAAGGGATTAAGATGTGCAAACTGCCAGTTATAAGAATAGTCACAGGGCTGTAAAGTACAGTGCAGGAACAGTCAATAATATGGTGATCACTACGCACAGTGCCAGGCGGATCTCTTCGTAAGGTATAGAAATGTCTAATCACTACGTTGTACACCTAAAACTAATATAACATCGTATGTCAACCGTAACTGAAAAGTAAAAATAAATTTCTTTAAAAAGAAGTTCAACTTTCTGAGGTGCTCCAACCATCCCCTCCCTCGGACCCCATCCTTGAGGTGCTACCTCTTCTCTAGAGCCTTTCTAGATTTTTCTTCCAGCCTCCTAGACCACCGCCAAATGGAAAGTGCCCTCAGCTTCCATGAAATTCTTGCACTTTTGCCACCAACCATGGTAATTATCTTCTAAATGATGTGGTAGGAATTTGGGAATCGTTTTTCTTGCTGTCAACCGACATCGAGCATCTCTATGTGTCAGATGCTGTGCTGGGTGCCCAGGACACAAAAATAAATAAAGTCGAGGTTCTGGCCCTCAGTGGGCTTACGGTCCCTTGGGGGAGACAACACTAGAATGAGGTGACGCTAGGGCAGGGGGGGAGTCAGTGACTAGGGAAATATGACAGCGATTAGGGCATTGGAAATTGGGTCTTGAACAGAAGTTTGACCATTGGGCAAAAAAATAGCAAGGGAGGGTTCTTCTAGGTAAAAAGGACATTGTGTACAACAGTGCTTGGTACAGGGTGGGGACAGGCACTCGACGTGCATTAAATGAATGAAGCAAAGGCCCGGAAGGTCCCAGCATTGACTCCGCCCACCCTCACTACTACGTCTCCATTTCTGGAGCGGCAACATGATGCCGCCCCTCGTGTCCGGCCCATAAATTAAGCAGCATCGTCCTAATTTTCCGGATGAGAAAACTGGAGTCTTCAGGACCCCAAAGCTATCAAGAAGCAGAGCCTGGCCTGCGTTCCTCATAATAGAGGGACGTGTGAATGAGCTCACCTTCGGGGACCGATTTCTAGAGCAAACCCTTAGCTCTCTTATTCTGCTCCTAGGTGGACCGCTCCAGGCAGCCCTCAAAGGCCCCCGAACACCACCTCTGGTGACACACACTGGGATGGAGGGAGGGAGAAGCAGCCATGCAGATTCTGGGGGTAGCGGGCACCTGTGTCGGCCTATAAACCTATCGTTAGTCCTCTCGGGGTGTTTGGTCTCAGTGGCCCCACATGAGGGCCCCTTTTCCTAATTTACAAAAGACAATCTGGAAAGAGCCGCCCAAAAGTCACCCAAGGCCAATTCGGGCTCATAAAGCTCTCCTGGGGCTTAAAGAATTGAGCGGATTCTCTGGCTTTCCGGGACAAAGCATTTCGTTTTTGATAGAGTTCTTTTTCCCCCTTTGCTTCATCTGATCATTTTCTCAATTTCTCTCTGGTTCGGGCTTTTTCTGTAACACTTGTATCGGGCACGAGCTTTTTTTCTCCCAGCTGAGACTATTATATCTCGCTATTGTGATGTTCCTTTTCCCCTGAAAGCAATCAAAAATGAAAATCCACATTTCAGAACAATGTCTATTAAATATACACCTTTTGTGGATAAAATAAAAGAAAGCGCTCGCCGAAGGCTGATTTTCAGCTCCGTGTATCACCTGAAGATTAGCTACGAGGGGGGACCTGCTCCCTCATAGGCCATCTGCATTTGGATAACTGAGAGTAATGGCGGAAAGTCTGGAGTCAAGTGGACTCATCTTCAGGAATGCCTCAGCCTACCGCATCGCGAATGAAGTGTGGTCCTCGGACCAGCAGCAAGGGCATCGCCCGTGAGCTGGTTGGAAACACAGACCCTCCGGCGCCACCCCAGACCAAGAGAAGCAGAATCTGTCTTTAGCAAGAGCCCAGGTGGCTCTATGCACGTTCAGATTTTAGAAGCGCAGGTCTAAAACGAAGGCGAATTTCCTTTTATCGTCATCCCGGAGCCTCTGCGTGGGTTTCTTCTCTAAGGAAGACACCTCCGCATAGTGAGCTCCATAAAACATCCCCCACCACCCTTCTCCCCTCAAACTGTTTATTCCTAGAGGGATTCTGAAATGATCAATGTTCTTCCAGAAATCACACTCTCAACCTGAAGGAGTCCGAGATGAAACAAAGCCGATGGCTAGCCTCCCTGTAGCATGCGAACACCTAGAAGGGGAGCTCTCTGCAACTGGGTGGTGACAGGCCATCCTTACTCCCAGCTTCTTATTCAAGGCTCTCCACCGTGTTGCTTGATAACTTCTCCCCTCGGAAGAGAGGCATAAAAGACGTGTCATACAGCGGATGGGTGACTGACATGAGACCGAAGGGGCCACGCCGTACACCGAGCTCTGAGATCTTTGAGCCAATGGCCGAACCAAGAGCACGGCCTTCAAATCCGAGCTGTGTTCAGACCTCGCACTTCCGGTAATAACACTGGAAACATCCATAGATGAACCCTGATGAATCTATTGTCTAGATGGGAGAAACGGGCCGAGAGGATGGAAAATCACGTGCGCCGGGTCTGCGGGAATGAGAGCTAGAACTGCGGGCAGAGAAGAGCAGGAGGAAGGAGATGACGCAGGCCCGCTCGTGCTGCCCCGCCCACCCGCTCCCCTCGCCCGCCAGGCAGAGCCAATGTCCGGGCTGGACAGGGGCTGTGAGCAGAGCCCTGGCGGCCACACAGGTATTTCCTTGCCATCCTGTTTGACCTGGTCCTCTATGAAGAGGAAACCTGCCTCAGAGACATTTCTATAAAATAAGAGAACCAAAAAAGTTACCCCTTGTCAAAACAAAAAACAAAAAAAAAAAACAAAAAATGAGTCCCCACCTAAAGCGAGTGTTTTCTCACTAATTCTGACAGACAGGGACATCACAGAAAGCTCCTGGACACTCAGGGCGTCGTTCAGACCTCTAAGCGGAAGGCCTGAGTTATTGATTACTCTGTGTTAAAGCCCAACTTGTTATTCCCCTCCCCCACATTGCTAATTATTGTTCAGTTTTTCTTTTTTCATCTTCACCTTGGATTTCTCTGAAACAGCAATATTTTCACACACTAAAATGGTTTATATATATTAATCAATACCTGTTTTTCCTCCAATTATAATTGGTTTCTATATCAGCAGTAGCTTCTACGAACGTGTCCTTCTACGAACGTGTTAGCAAGCTCTCAGAAAATCTGGAATGGACGGCGATGACGGACAGCGATGAGCGGGCTCCGAAACTCAGACGGGCAGTCCATCTGTCCTCCTCGACCACAAGCCAAGGACAGCCCTCCCCCGCAGAACCGAACTTGTTACAGGTGAGCCACCGATGGCCACCGAGGCTACCACTTTTATTTCGGCTAATAAACTTCATAGAAAAGCACTTGATTTTACTCCTCCCTGTAAATCAGACCTGGAGAAGCCAAACAATCCTCTAAAAACACATCTGAAAGAAAACCTCTCCGCGCCCACATGCACAGACATGAGGGAACACACCACCACCTTCCAAGGAAAGAGAAAGTTAACTTTCTAATAAGCCTGTCCTGCAGTCAGTCCCGCCAGGCCTTCAAATCCTTCCCATCCACAAAGGTGGTTCAAGTAACTGAAACCTGACCTGTCTGTCTGCTGAGGGTATAAATAAGGGGTCAGAGGTCACAAACACAGGTAACCCACAAACAGGCCACCTCTCTCCTCTCTCTCTCTCTCTCTCTCTCTTTCTCTCCCCCCCAAAGTGAGAATATGGGCCAGGCTCATTGTTTTTCCTTCAGAGAAGCCAGGTTGTGCCCGGTGGGAGCTCCAGACAGGAGGTGGGTGTGTGAAGCTAAGCGGGCTCCACACAGCGATTTCCTGGGAACTCCAGGGGTGTGGAAGAAGGTAGTCTTAGGCTGGGACCCAGGGGCTCGTTAGCTGTCAGGTACCCCCCAGAAGTCTGGATGTACGGGGGAGTGGCCGGGCTGTCCTGCCAACCAGGCTCCCTGTTTCTGCCTTCTTGGGCCCTCCTGGTCTCAGCAGGGTCACTCACCTCCCGTGAGCTGTGCAGGACCGAAGCACAGCGCCAGCTGAAACCACAGGATCACGGCCAAGAGTCTCTGGGGGGACTGAGGCTGCTGCTGTTGCTGCTGCTGCTGCTGCTCTAGAAATCCATCTCCATGGCTCGGGTTCATTCCATAATACATCTTTCATCCACAGAGGGCATCCGGCGTGCAAGAGTCTGCAACCGCGAGCGAACACGACAATACCCCAGGCTGCCGGGGTTCCGGGGGCGACGCTCCCCCTCCTCAGCCCCGGGACCGGGAGCCCCGGCTTCCCCGGTTTCATCCCTGGTCCTCCCCCACGCGGCCCCCGCCCCTTTCCCACAGCGAGATCCCCCAGCTTCCCCCCAGCGCGTGTACACCGAGTAACAGCCGCCGCGGGATGCTGCGCGTGTGGGAGGGATGGAGGAGGGGGTAGCACATATTGGCTTTGCGCCGGTCCCCGGGATCCAGCGGCTGTGACCGTGACAGTAAAGTCTAAAGCCTCCCAGCGTCTCCGAGCTGGAAAAACACTTTTCCCCGGGCCTAGAAAGGTCTCTCTTAGTAATCTCACGATGTGGCGCCGGATCCCCCCAGATACTTCTCTGATTTTCCCCAGCGTGGGGATGGATCCTACTGCCCGTTCCCCAATGAAATTGCTCTGCGCTGTCAAAAAAAAATTCCTCCCCGGGGGCGCAGAACCAGGCACCAAGTCCCCCTCCTGGGCCTGCGCACGCCTCCCCGGGATGCAAAGCCCCTTCCGGGGCTCTGGGTCTTACCTGTGGGTCTCATGCATGCAGCTTCCTTCCCTCCTCCGCCTCCTCCCCCTGCCGGTCTCACCCGCATCTGTGCGCGACCTCTGCTGCCGCCGCTGCGCGAGCCAGGGAGACAGAAGCCTCGGCGGCGGCGGCGGCGGCGGCGCCCGGCCCCGGCTCCCCCGCCCGCACCCTTCCTCCTCAGGCTCCCGGAGCGGCGGGGTGCGGGGTGGTGGGGGAGGACCGCAGCCCGGCCGCGCGCCCCCGCGCAGGCGCCCGCGCGCCCGCCACCTGCGCTCGCGAGCTGGCGGCGGCGCGCGGCGCGGGGACGCGCACGGGCACGAGCCTCGGCCGACTGAGCGGTCGCGGCGGCGGCGGCGGCGGCGGAAGGGGACCCGCGCGGGCCGCAGTGGGAGGGGTCCCGCCGCCGCCGCCGCGACCAATAGGAAGCGCGCGCGCCTGCACCTGTCGGGGCGCGGGGCGCGGGCGGCCACTCCGCCACACGCCCGGGGCCGGGTCGCCACCTCCCCGGCGCTGGACCGCTGTCCCCGCCTGGGCTGCGCGCGAGCCCGGGTGCCCGCTGCGGCCTCCACGCGCTCGGTTTACGCCGCTGCGGCGGCGGTGGCGCCAAACCGTGGGACGAGAGTCTGCGGCCGGGCCGGTCTCCCCCACCCCAGGACCCTTGTCACCAACAGGGTTAACTTGGCGGGGCGGGGCAGGGCGCGGCCGATTGCTACAGCCTCTTATTTTCTGTCGTTGTCGTCGGTTTTCAACCCCCACGCCCGGGCCGAGGTTCTGCGTGTCCGCTTGGATCCCGAAGGACATCCTTACTGGTCCCCAACTATTTGCCTTTTTTAGAACTATAGACGTCGTGCACGAGGACTCGGCCTGTCCTGGAGATGCACTAGCCCCGCTGAACCTCCGCCGGGGGGCGCTCTCCGGGAGGCAGGTTGGGTACCGAGGAGCCGGTAGGACGGAATCCAAGGGGGTCGGGAGTGTTTGCAATCCCAGCCCCCAGTGTTCGCCTCGTCCACGCTGTCTCTCTGTGTCCTTTCTTGTGCCCTCGCCCGCCTCACAGCGGGTGCGACTCTCACTCTCCACTGGCTCTGGCCACCCGCTGTCCCCTCCCAAGACTGGCCTTCCTCAGCCCGTCTGGCTCTGTGGGCCAAAGTTCCAGCTACGGTAGTCGAGGGGCGTGAACTAACGAGGTGGTGCCGGCAGGCAGCACTGTACAGCCAACGGCACCCCATTATTCAGGACAATTTGTTACTGTGAAAACCATGTTTCTGATACTGCCACCAAATCATCCCTCGCCTCTACCAAGTTTCCCCAAATCTCATATACTGACGGTAGTCGGGGAATGACAGCTCTTACTGGGTCGACTCTTGGAGTAATTTTAACAATTTCTTTCAAGATAGATGAACTTCTGGTAAATACACTCAGCATTTTATTTACATATTTAGTTATTTTTGCTTTCTAAAGTTGAGATGGCACCTAGGCACAAAATGAGTTTAAGACTTTGAGTGGCACAAGTTCATTGCTGCTAAAGCTTGTACTTTGGGACACTCCAAAAGGTTAGCCGGCTACCCTTCAATGTTTCCCAGGTCCTATGAGTGACTTCTACAATTTGAATATTTATTTCACTTTTTTCACAGCTTTTCTGATAGCCATCAAATCACCAAAGCTCAAAAATATTTGTTGACCACGAACATGCTTTTCCAGTCACAGAGATATATCTAAGCACTATTGAAATCCATTCTTCAGCTGGAGCAAATCCGTTTGTGCAGAGTATTCCAGGGTTGAAAGGAACATCCGGTTTATCTGGTTCAAACACCTGATCCGTACTTGAGCCCCCTTTGTGACATTTCAAATAAGTGGTCATCCATCCCCACTGAACACTTCTTGAGCAAGCCTGTTATATTTGCCAACAGCTCTCTTAGAAAAGCCCTCCTCGTATTGAACTGAGATCAACCTCCCAGAAACTTTCACCCGCTGGCGATGGCTCTCCCCTCTGTGCCCGCAAAACCGAATCGAATTCCTCTTCCTTAAGCACTTCATCCGTTCAGAGACAGCTTCGTGCCCCCTTGAATCTTCCCTTCTCTGGGTCACACTTAGCTCCTTCCTTCAGTGTGACAATTCCCGGACTCCTCACCAGCCTTCTAGCTTTCCTCTGGAGGTGACCCAGTTTCTCAATGCCACCCACCCCATAACAGCCAAGGTTGGTTTCCAGAAAAGGACTCGGCTTCCACACCGTGGGTTCTGACCAGCACGCGACAGGGCTACCAAATTGTTTTCAACAATTTGCTTCTATTGATGCAACTTCAGAAGACAAGCATTGGAGGGCGGCCACAGCATGTCACATGGTCAGTTTTCTACGTTATTCCGTGTATCAGTTTGCTAGGACTGCCATAATAAAATACCACCGATTGGATGGCTTAAGCGACAGTGATTTACTTTCTCACAGTTCTGGAGGCTGGAAGTCCAAGATCAAGGTGTTGTCAGGTTTGGTTTCTTCTGAGGCCTCTCTCTTGGCTTGTAGATGGCTGCCTTCTTGCTGTGTCCTCACGTGGTCATCTCTCTGTGTGTGCATGTGTGTAGTGTCTCTCTCTATGTGTTCTAATTTCTTTTTCCTGGCCATATTAGGGACCACCCTAAGGACCCCTTTAAATAGTATTGCCTCCTTAAAGACATTATTTCCAAATACAGTCTCATTCGAAGGTACTAGGGGTTAGGGCATCAACATATAAATTTTGAGGGGCCACAGTTCAACCCGTAACATCTCGCAACAAAAATAAAGCAAGTGTTACACTCATTTTACAGGTGAGGGTGATGAGGACGAAGGAGTCAATCCATTTACACCCAGCCAGTGAAGGCCCCAGACAAATCGAAATCAGGCCGACCCCAAACTAATTGTCTCCACCATTCCACGGCTATGGCTGTGAATACTTGCCACCGCAGGGTCTACAAAACAAGTTATTCTGAATATATTTTAATATAGATTTGTTTCCTCAAGAAGAAGAAGAGAATATGAATAGATGGAATGCAGGAGAAAGCATGACCTCCTACTAAGTGGAAAAAAATACTTATTTAATCGTTTTTCCTCCCTTGTGTAGGAGTCCAAAACCAATATCGACGGGGAGACATGCTAAAGCAAAGCCTGGACGTGTCCCTCCCAAACACGGGAGAGCTGGAGGGGCTTCTGCAGGGGGGGCTCCTTCCTCCTTGGACCCTACCCCTTCTTTCCACCCTCCAGGCATGAAGTTCCTCACCGTTTTCACTCATTTTTTCCTTCCCATCCCCCTTTCTCTTCCCGCATGGCCCCTTGCCCCAGGATTATTTTTCAAAACTTACCGAAGCTCTTTCTTTGTGGCGCAGACTGTGATTTCACTTTCAGGGGAAAATAATATTTCATTCCAACTATATTCATTGAGCACCTACTATGAACTGAGTGCTGGGGATGCAATAGTGAATAAAGACACAGAAATCCCTGCCCTAGAAAAACTTCCAATCTCCAATCCAATTAAGAAAGACAGATGGTAAACGAAAGGAGGAAAATGTTGGCGATGGTAGACGGTGCTCCGTGAGAGGCAGAATAATAAATCACGGAAATGGGTAGAGGGGCTGTGTAGGTTGAAATATAGGCCAAGCAGTTGTGACAAAATGATCCAAATATACAACAACTTAAATAGCTTAGTTCTCTCTCACGTAAATGTCTTACCTTGCGAGGTAGGTGAGACCTCTCTTCTCCAGAGTCACTTGGGGATGCAGATTCCTTCTGCCTCATACTCCATCACCCGCTAAGATGCTGTCTTCATGTGTGTGCTTGTAGCTGGGTCGCTGGCATGTCTGGAATCCAGCCTGAGGGAAAATGGTAAAGAAAGGAAATTTAAGGTAAATGATTGCCTTTTAGGCAAGTGAGGCAGAAGTTATACAAATTTGTTCTCTCACATTTCATTCATGAGAACCTTAGTCATATGGTCATGGCTAGCTGCAAAGGAGGCTGGGAAACAGTCATTACCGGGCAACCAGATGACCAGAAAGAAGAAGGCGGAGGGGTTGAGGAGCACTACTGGTCTACCGTATGTTCTGTGCAAGGCTCGACGTGGTGATTTTTGATGAAGTGGCCAATTAGGGCATGTCTCTAGTGACCCCAGAGTGTGAGTGCCCAATAAGGGAAGAGGTTGGGGGTGTTGAAGAAGGGGACCTGTCTAGCCTCTAGCCAGGGCCTCAAAACTGACTCAAGACAGCAGGATAAAAACATTCCCAGAGGGAAGGAGGGTAAGGCATATACGGACCAAACCTAAAAGTGGCCCACGTCTAGTCTGCCCACATTCCATTGGCCAGAGTGAGGTCATGTGGCCCACTGGTCACATGGTCTCACATGGCTTCGAAGGCAACTGGGAAATGTAGTGCCAGAGGAAAAGAAGGGAAAATTAGATGTCGGTGGGCAACGAGCAGGCTCTACCAAAAGGCTGTAAATTAATCTGAACTCCTATTTCTTTGCTTTTTTACCCCCTGCTTTCTTCGTCTCTGTTCGACCTGCTTACACAGTGCAGGTCTGGGACATCATGTTGTTTAGCTTCTGCATCCAGTGGGCTTCTCACTAAAGCAAGGCTCGAGTAATTTCAACAGGCAAAGATGGCTACCGCTTCAGAACCCGACACAAATATTTGATACTCAGAATATAATTTCAGTTAGAAAAGTTTGGATCACAGTGTGGGGTGGGGGGCAGGGAAGAACAGCCTCAGAAATGGTTTCTGGGTCTTTAGCTTTTTTATTTAATTCTGAATTGGATAATTTGGCAATAACTTTAAGCTTTGACTTCTATATAGCAATATTTGGTTCTTGGATTAAATCGAACACGTGTTGCTACCGAGGTGGTTTGACAATGTTACCACCAATAGTCAACTTTTCCGTTTCAGTGGGCTCTCGGGGGAAGGTGAACTGGTGCTCTCGGAAGCACTCCTGGTAATGCATTACATGAAAATGTTGTTTTCTTGAGCTTTTAATTTTGTTTCATCTTCTATCACCTTGCCTTTTTCCCCTTAGTTTCTTAAAGACCCTTATCTATAAAACTACTGTCAGCTTGGCATGACTATTTTCTCCACTGATAAGATAGTGGAAAGGGTAGAAAGAAAAAATACCTCACTGGAACTTATTCGACATTCATGCAGCATTTGTTGACTGCCTAAGATATGCCAAACACGATGCAAACCCATGAAAATGCAGGTAGAGATCATCTCGGTCTTCAAGAAGACCACGATTATGAACCTAAACCCACATGTCTTATCCATACGATTTTTTTTATTCCGTCTCCCATCATTCAATAAATACTTCTTGAGTCCTACTGTGTGTGAGACGCAGCTCTAGGTACTGGAAAAACAGAATTGAACAAAACAAAGATGCCTGTCCTTGGGGTTTACATTTGACAGGTGGGTGACAGGCGATACTTTACCCCACTCCCCACCCTCCGACCCAGAGGTGATTTCCTTTACTTGTGGAGTCTCCTGATATTTTAATATCTCTCTTCTGACAGTTGCTACCATCTGCTAGATACGTCTATCTAAGTTGACAAAGAGCAGGAACCAGATCTCAATCATTACATCCACCATGATACCTCGGTCAGGGTTAATACATGCTATCAGCTCAATGAATTCATAAGCGTGTCTTTCAACAGAAGCACAACCAGTATAGCTAAAGCAGGGGAAGACCCCCAGGAAGCTACACATGCCTTTTTCACTCCCATTATCCAAAGTCAACCAGGCAGCCAGAAGCTCAGTGGAGCTTCTTACATCTGCGCCCTTGACCTGCCTTCTCCTCTCGCGGTTTAGGGACTGAAATGAGAGGGGAAAAAAGTGGACTACCTCGCAGATTGCACCATAGGTAAATTTTGCAATGGGCTTCATGTCACGGTGTTTTCATTCTCAAGGGATCATTTTCATTCTACAGCATGAGGAAAGATATAGAAATTTCAAAGCACGTCTGGGAAATTATGGAAAACCCCTTATGCCTAGAGAGTATGTGTGTTTATGGGTGGATTGCGGGGTGGCTGGCTTTTAGAAACGAAGGTGGAAGGTCCTGTGAGGGCCACACAATGGCGATCTTACGTGCCACATCAAAGAGTTTAAACTTCATTGGAAAAGACAGGGAGACCCATCAAAGGGTTTTAAGTGAGAAGATCACATGATTAGTTGTATTCGACATGAGGCTTTTAGGAAGAATGAAGGTTTGGAGCAAAAGAGAAGGTTTGGTGAAGAAAGAGTAGGGTGAGGGCAGTTAGACCAACAGGCCAGAGAAGGGGGGATGATTGGGAATAACCGCCATGGCAGCGACCGCGGGCGCTCTGAAGACGGACCGTCAGAACTCAGGGATGAGTGTGGGTCGAGGGTCAGGGGAAAAAGAGGGAGCGGGGACGATATCAAAAATGACAGTCTCGGAGACTAAGTTATAAACTGCTAACAAAAATAGAGAACACAAATGCAAAGGAGGTTTCGTGAGGATAGGTATGAATTTGATGTCGAACCTGAGGGAAATCCACCTGGAGACATCCAGCAGGCGGTTGGATATTGGGGCTGAGGGGCTTTATGGAGGCGTTAGAGTGGGAGAAGCGGGAGCACAGTTGCTCCGAGCCCCAGAATAGACACACTGGTCCGGGGAATGCACAATAAGGAGAGAAGCAGCCGTGGGCAGGACTTTGGGGGACTGTACTGTAGGGAAAGGGAGGCATGGAGCGAGCGGAGGGAGACGGACGGCAGTCAGTGAAAACGAAAAAGACTGGTGAGTCTCACATCGCCGAGGGTCAGAGAGTCACCCAGCGATGTTCACGCAGATTCCTAGCCGCTCGCTCGGCACAGAACCAGACTCAGTAGGCCTGGGGTGGGGTCTGGGAACGCACAATCGGAAGAATACAACCCCGTCCTCATCTACTGATGCCTAACAAATTACCCCAAAACTTAGCATCTTAAGTCAGCAACAGTTTGATCTCATAGTTGCTGTGAATCAGGGATCTGGGAGCAGCTTCGCCGGGTGTCTCTGGCTCAGGGTGTCCCGTAAGGTTGCAGTCAAGTTGTCCGCCAGGCTGCGGACATCTACAGACTCACTTGGGGCTGGAGAATCTAAGATGAGTGTCTTCATCGCGTGGCAGCTGACTTCCCCTAGAGCAGGCGATCCGAAAGAGAAAGGTGGAGACCACAATGACCCAGCCTCAGAAATCGCATTTGTCATTTCTGCAAAATCCTATTGGTTACACAGCTGAGTCCTATTCATTGTGGGAGGAGAGGTCACAGGGTGACGAGACAAAATAAATAGGCGTGAGAGGCTGCCTACCGTTAAGTACACTCTTAGAGTTACTGTCATGCAAGTAGCCCTCAGAGAAACCCCGAATGGGAAAGAGAGAAGGAAAAAGAAAGAAAGTCAAAGAAGGTGGACCGCAATGCCACACAGGACGGAGAAATCACGACGGGGCTGAGGAGAGGCCATTAGATCTGGCATCTGGGGTGTCTTGGCCTTATTAACGCAACACTTCTAGAGAAACGCAACTTTCTTTTATGCATCTCATGGTAAGAAATATATTTGACTTCACTGCCTGTGTGTGAGTATACGATGTACTACTACTCGTAGATAGAAACAAATGTTATAAATATTCACAGAGCCCCCACTGTAGCCCTGCAAATGGACCATATCACCAAGGCGAGGGTTCGGTGCTCTAAGGAGCTCTCAGAGCAGATAGCAGGGGGTCTCATCTGGTCGTGAGGTCAGGGATGAATTCTCTTCAACCAAAGCTTGAAGAAGGAGCACCGTGCCGTGCGGCGCATAGACACAGCCACCCGCGGTTGCTGAGATCCTGCCCCAGCCCAGTGCGTAGGTGGCTTTGAGTGAAAAGAACACCGTGAGCTTCTTCCGTAGTATGATAAGCCTGCCGGATGCGGAGGCTGGAATTTTAGTGGGCCGAGGGTGCCTGCCCTGCAGATAACATCAGCAAAGGAGTCGCAATGCAAAACATATTACAATACATGCGGAGTCAGCAGTCCCAGCCGGCCATCCATCGGCAGACTTCTACTGCAGAGCTACCTTCCCTCGCTTAGACCTTTCAGAAAAACAAAGTTCCTTGGGACTTAAAAACTCCAGACTCGATTTTAGCAAAACAGAAAACAAAACACAGGACTTAAAAAAAAAACTGTTTTTTAAGTTTCAACAAAGCATATTCTTTTTTAAAAAGAAATATTTAATAAAATATCTGTTACATCGAGGATGAAGAAGTAACTCCAAATGGGATGTTATTAAGTGCAAGTGTTTTCCCAAGTTGTCACTGGAAAACCTCTTCCTATGCTTAACATGACAAACTATTCGTGGTAATATTTCAAAAATAAACAACTTTATTGTGTAGTTTCTTTGTTCCGGTGTCACTACTGAGTGATCCAGTAATGGCATTCTGTATCTCACAGTAAAAGTGAACTCACTTTCAGCTCTGAAAGTACTTATTCGAGTCTTTCCTTTCTTCCTAAGAATTCGTTCATTACTATCTCCCGCTTTTAATTGCATTAAACTTACAAATGTGAAAAAACATCGAAATCCTAAAATGTCCCCAAACTAGCCACGTTTGAAACCCTGCTCCCTTGTCCACGCATGATTTTCTCTGGCTGTAATTATGCAGTGCTGGCTCAGAAGGCCACGCAGGGAGAGCTTAGGAGTGAGGCGGGTTCCACCCCAGCTCCACTTCAAGCAGCACCTTGGGATTCTCCGTGAGCCTCAGGAGAGAACGGTCCCTACTTTGCCTGATTGTGGTGGGGTTTACACATAAAGCACTTAGAGCGATGCTCCAACACATGCTTAATACGTGTCAGCCATCATTTTTACACACATAAACTCTCATACACATGGAATATTTGTATTGTGGGTAGACTGTTTCCATGGGAACTTGACTTTCATGTTTCCAGGCTCTTATCCTACTATTTTCTTTCTTTCTTTCTTTCTTTCTTTCTTTCTTTCTTTCTTTCTTTCTTTCTTTTTAAAGACACTTATAAGTTGCAATTTTCATTCTTAGTACTGTATTACCATAAGTTTTCATTTACTGCCCTGGGTGTTCGCATGAGTTTTTTCTTCTTTTACTTTTTTGTGGGTCTGGTATTTTTAACGAGCCTGTATTACACAGGCTCATGTGGAGAGTTCTGTTTTCTCGGATACTGTGACTTGGAGGCATCTGTTTTCCTGTATAGTAAAGAAAAAGTAAAGTTGGGGCATGAAAGAACTGAATTCCTGTGAAATTGTACGGCAAAGCTGAATTTTGAAAATGAATAATTTACCCTATCGTCCAGCCATTGAGAAAAAAGCCTTCTGACCAAAATATTATCTTCTTAGAAAAGGGTGATTTCAAAGCAATACATTTACATAAAATAAAAATTACCTAGATGTCGAAAGCTTTCATTACAGCATGAATATTGGAGAAACTCAATTATCGAGAGCAGCGCTGTCAGTAGAAATATACCGTGATATATATAACATATATATGCAACTTTAAGTTCACTAGTGGCCCCATTAAAATAAGTAACATGTGAAATTAATTTTGAAATGTATTTAATTCAGTCCACTGTATTCAAAATATCACCTCAACAAGCAATCAGTATAAAAAGGGCGTTAAGATATTTATTTTACCTTTTTTTTTTCATGGTAAGTTTTTGAAATCCAGTGTATATTATATACTTACAGCACACGTCTGTTAGAACTACCGCTGTTCAAGGGCTCATAACCACATGTGGCCACTGCCTGCTGTGCTGGACAGAGCAGCTCTAGCTGGTTTCTCCCCCTTCGACCCATCCAAGAACTAGGAGCTTTGCTAAGAGATCGAATTTGAAGTCATGACGGTAACTGACAGCCACTCTGAGGAAGGGCTCAGAGCACGTTTTTATTCCATCGGTTAATTCGAACTGTGGAAGCCGAACACATTTTGCCATATTTTCCAAGCCTCCAAAAAATGAAGAACTGAGGCCCAGTCTTCATTTGGCAGGAGGCCCAAACTTCAAGGCCTCCAACGAAATGCACTGAGGACTTTTCTGCCAAATAAAAAGGAGGATGATTGTACTTAGTATCAAGGGACTGCTGGGCAGCTTAACATTTGCAAAACGTCTCTTTCATCTGCCTCCTGGACAACCTAAAGGTGGCTTCATATTCCCAGGGGTCTTAATCAGATGCAGGTGAGAAGGACTGTCCAGCTCCTACAGCCATGCTCCAAGGCCTTGCGCCTCCCCACCAGACTTATCATACTAAGGGTGTCTCTTCCCAGTTTGTCAGCCTCTTCCAGACATTCTGTTTGCTGTTCTCGGTGGGGTTCACTTGTTTTTAAAGCTTCTTTCACCTGATTTCCAAGATCACTGTTTTCAAGGTCACCTAGAAAGAGCCCTCTTGTCGCTGACACGCACCATCTGCCCAGGCACCCGGGTTAGAAACCCTCTTGCTCCAAATCAAATCCATCTTTAAGTCCTTGTCCCTCAATCTCTGAACTGTCCCTTGAATCCATCCCTTCACGTGCCCCTGCCTGTGTCCGGGTTTACACTTCCTGCTGCTCACCTGGATTACTGAATCGACCTCCTGATCGGCCCGCTGTCTCCAATTTCCCTCCCCTCAGCCCCCACTATATCTTCCGCACTACTGCCGGGGTGAGATTTCTAAAATATAGACCCAATTAGGTCACCTTTTTGGTTTGAAGACTTTTATCGACTCCTCACTGTTATCAGCACAATGGATTTAACCCCTTTTCTAAGCAGAACCCTAAATTTTTTCAGTGTAATGAAACCAGAATAGACAACATAAAATGTGAGCCGATCTGGAGATAGAGGGTAAAGGGTAAAGGCAGAGACAGAGGCCTCAGAGCCTGTCCCAAAGTTCTCCAGCCCCATCCCTATGGGGCCCATGGCAGCTGCAAGGAACCCTGGATCTCTCCGGGCGGGCCGGACCCTGCTGCCTGCTGGAGAGCCTGTGCTCCTTGGCCTTGCGGTCAAGGCCCTAAGGAATCTGCGACCAGCCCACTTTCCTGGTGATGACTTTTTCTTGAAACTCTCTCCTTCCATGACTGCTAGGACTTCAGTCTCCTCTACTCCCAGAAGTCTTTCCTGGTCCTCTTCCCCTGTCACTCCACGCAGCCTGCCCGTGCGAGTTCACCTGCTCCTGGCTCTCAGACAGCTTTCGCCACGTGACACTGCTTCTCTGTGGCGGGAAATGGCCCGGCACTGGTCAGAGCCACATTTGGTTGTGTTTGGCCAAGCTTCGATCGAGTGATATGACACTCAGGTATCAGCACAACTCAGTTCATGCCTAAATACTTCCTCGCTTAAAGTGAAATGATCCCATTTCAAATTGTGTGGTTTTTTTTAAGTTTTTTTTTTTTTTTAAGTTGCCTCCTTGTAAAAATTACATCACAAAATAATTTCTCTAACACTGGTATAAGTGATGCCAATAAAAATCTAGGGTAGAAACCACTTCTTATCCTCAGCTATAAAGGTGCTAATGGCTGCATAGGAAAACACACCCAGGCAGAGTGGCCCTTTGGGAGGAGGGCTCAGTCACTCTAGTCAAGGCTGCTAACACCTGGCTTCTAGGACATGGCTGCCACGACCTTCTGGTGTACATCTGATAATAATTTTCTTAAAAGCATGTCATCTTAGGCAGCTCGGGCTGCTATAACAGAACACCATAGACTGGATGGCTTAAACAACAGACATTTGTTTCTCACAGTCTGGAAGCTGGGAAGTCTGAGATCCAGGTGCTGGCACACTCAGTTCTGGTGAGAGCCTGCTTCCTGGCTTACAGACAGCCACCTTCTAGCCATGTCCTCACACGGCAGAGAGAGGAAGCTCTGGTCCCTTCCGCCTCCTATAAGGACACTAATCCCATCATGGCTTCACCTAAACCTAACTACCTCCAGATACCAACCCACTGGGGGGTAGGGCTTCAACATTGGAATTTCCGGGAGGCAGGACACAAACATGTGATCCATAACACATGCACCAATTCGAAGTGCATTTCCAGAGAGGCAGCATGATGTCATAGAAAGAGAAATGAATCTGAAGTCAAAACTCCCACCACTGACCTAGTGACCTCTGGGGAAAATGATTAAATTGGCCAAGTTTCAGATTTATCTTAAAGAAATGTTGTCGATTCTACTGGCCCCGCCTAGCTGGGGTTGCTCTGCAACTCCCAGCAGATGTGGGTAAAGAGGACTGGGGTGAGTAAATACTCACTTTTCTTCTTTAAGGAGTCGCCCTGTTTGGAGAATGTAATCCAGCACCGTTTCCTTATTGCACCCCAGAGAAGGGAAGTGACTTAGCCAAGATCCACAGGACGGGATGAACATGACAGAGCCTGGGGGTCGCCCCTCCCAGCACGCCACCCTTTACCTAAACTGTTTTAAGATTACCTTAATTCCATTCTTCTTTCCTTAAACTAGGAATCTATAGAAATGTTTGTAAACCCACATATCAAGTCTTACCATCTTTAACTGAAGCCTAGCAGGACATCAAAAATAATATTTATTAAATGCAATAGGGTGCTAAGCTCTTGACATATAATTTTATCTGACCCCCCAAGACAGCCTGCAGTGCTGGTGTTATCCTGGCCCTTCCTCCACCCTACTTTTCCAGAACTTGGGGGTCAGGAAAGGTAGGTAACCTGCCCAAGACCACGCAGGTGGAAAGTGGCAGAGGAGATTCAAACTCAAGTTTGCACGACCAAATCCAGTGCTTTTTCCATTAGTCCAGGGTGCCTCAACACAGAAAAGTAATCTCACAAAATTGGAGGAAAAGATATACATACATACACACACACACACATACATACATACATACATATATACATACACACACATACATACATACATACATACATAAATGGGTTTCGGAACGGTGTTCATTGATGCTGTTTCTGAAACGTGCACACGACACTCATATTTTGACAAAACAGTAACTGCCAGATTAGGAGGGAAATAGACTAGCCTTTTCCTGTTCTAAAGGTTAAGAATTAACGGAAACATCCTTTGGATTTGCTAACAAACAGGCAGAACAATGGCACATACTCTGTAGAGGTGCACAGAGGTAGGGACCGTGAGGAGAGGCTAAGACTGACTCAGAGGACTCCCCACCCCACCCCTCCCGCCCCTGCACCTCAACCTTTTCCTCCACATTCCATTCTGGGGGTGACACCTTCACCTGGATGCTTTTAAAAGACTGTTGCTTTAAGGTGTACAAATGCGAGATCAAATTCCTGCCTGAAATACTGGTGGGGGGCCACTGTGCACCCTCAGATTTAAGGGTCACTCCTGATTTCCTACAGCCCCCCTCCACCCGACACCCTCCGCCGGCCTCCTGCCCCTCCCTCTGCCTCGCTCGCGGTAGGGGGTGCTAGAGAGGGCTGCCGGGGCCGGGTGGCTCCAGGCGCATTGTGAAGTGGCCCTGGCGTCACAGGCGCCCAGGACCCCAGGGATCGGAGGGCGAGGACGTGTCTCGGCAGCGCCCCCTGGAGGCCCCGAGACCCTGGCTCAGACGCTGGGCGCCCCGGGAGGAAGCATGGAGGGCTTCGGCCACTTCTCCGCGAGGCCCTACCCGGACCCCTGGGAGTCCCCGCTGCCCCGCGGAGATCTCAAGTCCTCCGAGAGGCTGTGCGGGCCCCAGACTGAGCCCATGAGGGGCTCCTGGGCCGGGACTCTGGGCGAGTGGGGCGAGGTTACGGCACCCTGGTCATCCCCGCGCAGCTCACCCACCCTGCGGCCTCGCCGGCCCCGGTCCCCTGACTCGCCTCGGGAAAGTCGCCACCAGAGAGATGTGGCCCGGAGGCCCCAGGACCGCGCCAGGAAGCACCGGACCCGCAGCAGGCGCCTGGAAGATGCCTGGGGGGAGCCAAGGACCCAGCCCCAGTCACTGGGGAGCAGCGGGCACAGCCCGGCCTGGCCGCAGCTTTCCCAGGTGTCACCCCAACTGCCCCAGCCCAGTCAGCACTATCCTCCTGCCCACGGAGATTCACCTTCACCATACCCCGAGGGCGCTTACACGCCCCTGAGTGGACCCTTGGGGGCAGAAAATGGGCAGAGTGGAGACCCGTGGGCAGTGCCGGTCTACAGAGGTCTAGATCGCTGGTCCCTTTCCTCACTTCCCACCGAGAAGTCTCCTGCACCCGCCCAAGAGTTCAGGACGCTGTCCGCTTGTGTGTACACCCCGAAGCGGGACGGTAGTGAGCGCGGGGCGTCATTAGCCAGCCAGTACTCCCAGCCCTCAGTCTCCAGCAAGGAGATGCAGAGCCAGCACACTCAGATTCTCAAGAACAAGCTGGAAGAGGCAGTAATGTCCTCCAGAGACCAGAAGATTGTGGCTCTGGTGCTCACCCGACTCAAAAAGGCCCAGAGGATGCGGGAGCTGCAGCAGCAGGCGGCCGTAGCCTGGGAGGAACTGAAGCTCTCGGATCAGAAGGTCCAGATGACCCTGGAGAGGGAGCGCAAGCTGCTACTGCAGCAGAGCCGGGAGCAGTGGCAGCAGAAGGAGCAGCGCAAGGCTCACCTGAGCTGGGAGCAGCGGGTCCCACGGCCGCGGGACAGCCAAGCCAAGAACACCGTCCAGCAAGAGAACCAATGCAAGGTGCAGTCGGAGGACCGGGACACACAGCCCCAGGAGAAGCTGGAGAGGCCCTGCCCCGAGGCCGAGCACAGGAAGCAGTGCCAGGTGCAGCGCCTGCAGGAGCAGGAGAAGATGCTGCAGGCCCAGCGGGAGCAGAACAGCCTGGAGCTGCAGAAGAAGCTGGAGCAGGCCTGTCACAAGAAGCAGCTGCACATCACCGAGGGCCAGAAAAAGGTCCAGGAAGCCAATCTCAGCTCCCTGGTCAATTACCAAGCCCGGAAGGTCCTCATGGACTGCCAGGCCAAGGCCGAGGAGCTCCTTAGGAAGCTGTCCCTGGAACAGAGTTCCCAGCGGTCCCAAGAGATCCACCAGAGCCTGATTAAGGAGCGTCACCGAGAGCTGAGGGAGAAGGCCCGGAAGGAGGAGCAGCAGTTCCAGCAGGTCAAGTGGCGCGCGGAAGAGTCGGAGGAGCAGAAGGTGGTGCACAAGCGGCTGCTGGTGGAGCTGGCGGATCAGAAGATCCGGCAGGCCAGGGGCAATGTCCGCAAGAGCATCAGGGACAAGGCGCAGCACGTCCGAGAGCTCAACATCCTGCGGGAGAAGAACCATCACATCCTGAAGCTGAAAGCCGAGAAGGAGGAAAAGTGCCACGTCGAGGGCATCAAGGAAGCCATCAGGAAGAAGGAGCAGAGGATGGAGCAGATCGCCCGCGAGAAAGATGCCACCTTGGAGGAATTCCAGAAGATCTCCCGGGCCTCCAGGAGAGACGACGTGAGAGCCCTTACCAACAGCTTCTTTGATCAGATGGCGCAGGAGGCGCAGCGCCAGGCAGGTCAGCAGAGAGGGGGCTACTGAGACCCTGAGGACAAGATACTGCACAGCCCAGGCGGCCAAGACGATGTGTGGTGATGGGATTCGTTTTGTAATCTGACTATAAGTGAACACTGATTTTAAAAAAAAAAAAATTATAAAATAGCTGCGATTTCCTCTCATGAACTAGTTTGTTGATTCATTTGGATAGTTGAGAGGGTGGAGAAAGAAGTTTGGGAATTTTAGGAAAACGACTTGCCTTTGTAAACGTTGGTTTAAACAAAATATGCATTTAGCTCTCAAGTTAACTTAGAAGCACACATCGGATGCATCTTGGAGGAACCAGAGAAAAAATCTACAGTAGGAGAAATAGCTCTGTCACATCTTTTCCCGTCCCAGAACTTATGAAAGGGTGAAGTTATAAGAAATCTCCAAGAAAAAAAAAAAAAAACAACTGTGGGGAGGAGGAGAAGTTGGGGGGAATGGGCGGGATTTCTGTAATCACATAGATTTGGGAACTTCGCATACTGCATCACCTCTTGAGTGTTTACGATGCACATGAAAATTCTGAAGGCTCTGAAAAGGCCTGCAGTAAAGAAACGTATTTGTTTAACCTAGTGTTTTTCCCAAACCGTGGAGTGCTTCCTTTCCTCAGAGTCTTCCATGGAACAGGTGTTGTGTGAAATGTTTCTGGAAACAGCTCCCTGTGGTTCCTCCCGGATCGTGTCCTCCTTGGGCCTTCCCTCCCTGCCTTGACGGAAAACGTTTACAATTCCTTCCACACTAGCGCTTGAAGCCTCCGCCACCGCCATGCTGCCCAAGAGCTCCCTGGAATACTTCCGTCCGATTCTTCTTTTCCCCGCTTTCGGTCAGTCTCGTCCAGACTTTTGGAACAAAGACCTATTGGAATCCTCCTCTTCCCTTCTATTTCACCTCTGTCTCTTTTGCAGGAGGTGTATGATGTCATCCTGTCTGCCCACGTTGTGTCTAATTAACCTAACCAGGCTCTGAATGAATGACTAAGCACGCATGATTCAGGAACATGACATTTTCAAAATAAGCAGCCAGAGCCAAGTAGAATTTAACCCACCACATCTTATCAAAAAATTCTAAAGGTTTGTTTTGTTTTTTTTTTTTTAAGAGCCCCCTAAGGTAGGATGTATCTTTAAAAGAGAAAAAAATAGAATAAGCCCCATTGGAAGATTTTTGTCATATTAGTATTTTGGATGTGACGTGAAAGGTAACCTGGCAAGGGAATTTGTTCCGAGGTCAGTATAAGTGTCACGTTCTCATCTTATTTAGAGGAAACTGAGCCCTCTCCCCCATTGTGATTTCTTCCTCTGCCCTAGGACCCTTCTCCCTGCTGCCCCCGAAGAGGCCTGCTTGGGCCTCCCTCACTCTTCTGCTCAAAAATGAAAGGGCTCATACGTGTTGCCTCGGGTTCTAATCTTAGTCTCTTCTCTTTGCCCAAATGAATCCTGATTCTATCCAAATGCCACGTGTGCTGCCGAGCATTCCGGGACGGAGTTGAAGATGTTTCAGGTAGACCTTAAATGAATATAACTCTTCCTCCTCATATAGTTACGTGACTTTGGGCAAATTAACTTCCGGGGCCCCAGTTTCCTCATCTGTAAAACAGAATTATAATTTGTGTTTCAAAGGGATGTCGTGAGGGGTGATTAAATAAAATAATCAACATAAGGTGTTTGGCATGGTGCCCAGAACCTAATATACACCCTACCCATTAAATATTGAGGGTTTTTTCATAACACGGACCTTCTTTTTTTGTCAGTTTCGTTCTGCTTGTCTCTGGGTCTTCTCGTCAGCTGCCCCCTCCCGTCATATCCGAGTCTAATTTTTCCGAGCTTAGTTCACGTTCTGTGACATGTGGGGACACCCTGGCTGCCCCATCTCGACGTCACCCTTCTCTGACAAAGTGCACGGCTCATTGAGCACTTAGCGGTCGCTGTCTTGTGTGCCATTATCCATTTTGCGAGCCATGTCCTGGCTTCCAAGCTGGACTGTGTGCTACCTGAAGCCAAGGTCATTGTCTCCAAGTTCTTTATACCCAGGCTTAACGTGGTGATCAATATACAAAGTAAAAGCCATTAAGCAGGATGTTTTGACCCCACATGGATATCCACCCCATGCCTTTACTCTACTAATGTCCTTTGCTCTTTGCTTCAAGAAATAAACTTTCTGCTTTAGAACAAGGAGACTTTAAAACATAAAAGCAATTATATTGATAGGGTCTCTATACAATAAAATGTTCAATTGATCTGGGAGGTAAAACAATTCTTAAACAATCATATATATGTAAAGCAAAATTGATAGAATACATAGACAAATTAAACTCATCATCAGAACGGGAGATGTTCGAGGTATCTCTTATTTACTGATAGGACAAAAAATAGTAAAAATATAAAAGTTCAACTAGCAAGTTTGGTTGATTGGGTATATACAGATTCCATATAACAATGGGATATTTACAAAAATTGACCACGGAACAGGCCATAAAAGAAAGGTCAAATTTTTAAAATAGTCATCCTCATATGGACCAAGATTTCTAATCACAATGCGATTAAATTAACACTCGAAAATGTATGCTCAGAACTTTAAAACCTCACTTTTAAATACTTTGTAGATAAAAAAAAAATTAAGAAAAATTTAAATATATTTTGGGCTAGACAATAATGAAAATACAATAATATACCAAGGCTTATGGCATGCAGTGAAGGAGATAATATGAGAGAAATGCAGAGACTTAAATACTTATTAATATAAGAGGAGAAAGGCTGAAAATTAATGAGCTGATCACTCAACTTTAGAAATTAGAAAAAGGACAACAGAATAAATTTAAAGAAAGATAACTGTAAGTACAGAAATTAATGAAATAGAAAACAAAGATATAATGGATGTGATTAACAAAAACTGAAAGTTGGTTCTTTGAAAATACAAATAAAATAGGCAAGCTTCTGGCAACATTGAAGAAAGAGACACACACAAAAAATATGAAACATAAACGAGATATAATGAGAGCTCCAGCAGAGACGAAAAAGATGAGAGTCTACCATAAAAACTGTATGCCAAAGAATGCATGAAGATGCATTAACTTAGAAGAAATTAACACATTTCTTTAAAAATAACCAACTCAAAAATAAATAAAAATTCCAAATAGCTCATAACCATTAAAACAAGTGAATCAAATGTTTAATTTCCCTACAAAGAATCACCAGGCCAGATGATTTTACAGGTATAATCTACCGAACATTCGTGGAACATATTCTCATCTTATGCAAATCATTTGAGGCAAAAAAGAAAAAGACGACTCCCCAACTTATTCTAAGTCCACTATACCTTTGATACTAAAACTAGAAAAATGTAATAAAGAAAAATCATAAGAAAGCCTTATTCATGAACATAAAGGCAATAATAATAATCCTATACGAATATTAGCAGAATGAATCTCATACTTTATGAAAAGAAATAGCGAGACGTGACTAAGCTAGGTTTATTCCAGGAATATGAGGCTTAACTTCAGATAACCTGCAATTATCATTCACCACATTAGCATATTAAAAGAACAAAACAGTACGGTTAACTCAATAGACAGAGAACACGTTTGATGAAATTCAAAATACTTATTTACGATAAAAAAAAATTTTAACTAACACAAAATAGAAAGGGATTTCCTTCATCTGATAAGAGGAGTCTACCAAAAACCTATAGCAAACAACGTTTTTAATGATGAAACAGTGAAGGCTTTTAAAATCAGGAAGAAAAAAGAAAAGAAACAAAACTGTAAGATTTCTAAAGGGAATAAAAGCCCTCAAAATTCTCATTATTAACAAATACAATTGTCCCCATCGACTATTTTACCTACAACCTTAAAAGTTTATATATTTATAATAGCATTTTTTTTTTTTTGCAATAGCCAAGAACTAGAAACAATTCAACATCCATTGATGGTAGAAAGGATAAATAAATCAAGGCACAGATACACGGTGGAATTCCACTCAGCAGATGGCTTTAGATTTCAAGACATTTCCTCCAAAGCTGCTTTGGGGACCCTCCACATCCCAGATACATCTTGTTCAGCCTACTACACTGGCGATATTCTGTCATTGAAACTCTTGCCAAGGTCATAGGCGGCCAATTGTCCCATGATAAATTCCGCAGGGGAGGGGCCAAGATGCTAAATCAGCTGCTTGCTTTACTGCGATTCTTACTCTTCTCGGAACCAGCAACACAGACCTTCATTCTTGCCTTTATGATGGGAGCTGCTTGGTCTTGGGTCACCTGGTCCGGAGCCAAAAGTGGCTGTGTTTGGAAAGCTTTCCACCGCGTTCTAGTAAAGGCTGGTTGTGCGGCCCTCCACCCCACCCCACCCCGCCTCGCCCCTGGTGCGCAGGCATTTACCACAAAAAGAACGCAGCACCTCCTTCCCCCCACCACCCGGCCCAAATTTCCTGCTTTTCATAAAACCTTCTAAAATAGATTTTGAATTGTATAGTTCTCATGCAATCCTCTTTTTTGCAAAGTGTTTCTTGAGTTGTGCTTTGGTTATTTGAAAAATAACCTCACTCAAAGGGAAGGGATATAAATGTGCCTAATTAATATAACCTATGTTAGTGGGAGTGCCCCCCAAGCCAAATTGAAGGAGATGGAGAAGGGAGCCAGGGAGGACCCACATTTGAGCTTCTGGGAGGGAGCCGTGACCAGGAAAGGCTGGACTTACATAGAGCTTTGTCAAGCCGTGTGCACTCAGCTCATCCATTAGTCAGGCGAGTGGAGAAACACCAAGCATGCACGCACGCACATGTGTAACGAGCGACTGGTCCACGCATCCTACCAATGTGATTTTCGCTGCACCCCAAGGTGAGTCTGAGGCATCGAAAGTAGTGAGGAAAACAGGAACCGCTCCCCTAGTCATGACATAAAGCAGGAGGGAACTTGAAGTGGGCCAGACTGGGCTAGGGGTGCCGCATAAAGCCCAAAATAAAACCAGGAGAAAAGCCACTCTCCCGCACCTCTCCCCCACCCCCACCCTCACCCCACCCCACCCCTCAGGCTGAAGAAGACACTATCCAGAACATTAATTCTGCCACGCTTTGGGCTTTCAGGCAGAAAAAGTCCTGGCGGAAGTGGTTTTTGCAGGTCGAACAAAAAAAGAATCCTCCTTGGAGCACAGGCGATCGATGATAATAGATGTGAAAGCCCTTTAGAAAGTTAAAGGGATTATACAAGGTAAGGGATCACGGCCGTCAGTGCTGCGTTGGCTAAGATGCTAGAATTCTTCTTCTCCGTCAGCGGTCATGACACCACAAGGGCCAGTCGTGTCGGTGAGGACAGTGTCAGACACAGCCCCACAAGGCCAGGGGTCAAAGGCAGCCCCACTACTGACTAATGGCTACCAGCAAGCCCCCCTCCTCTCTGGCCTTGAGTTTCCACATCTGTAAGTGGGGCGTCATAACACCCTGCTCAGAGGATTGGGGTGAGGCCACGGGTGAAAAGGCCCTCGAAAACAGCTCTTACTCACTGAGCTCTTACATGGAGCCAGATGCCATGCTGAGTACTTTGCGTCCAGTCCCCCCCTTAACCTGTACATGACACCTAGGCGGTAAGAACTGCTATTCTCATTCCTGATGAAAACACGGAAGCTGCAAGAGGCTCTGGGAGATCGAGCAGCACTCCCAAGGTCCCCAAACCCGCAAAGGACAGGGTCAGGGCCCAAACGCAAACCCAGTGATCCCAGTCTCTGGTTCTGTTCGTTCTCGACCGTTTTCCTCAGTAAATGGTGGTCGGATCCCAACTAGGTTGCCCATCTTTTGAAGGCAGGTACCGCTTTGCATTTCCTGAACTCTCACGCCAGAGCATCTGTTCTAGTGTTGGCTGCCAATAAATATTTACCGAAATTGAATTGTGACAGCTCTGTGGGAAGGTCCCTGCTGGACAGGTCAGGGCTGACAGCTGTTCCATGAGTTCCACTTGAGTCCCCCACCCAAGTGGGATGACTTTTGCACAGGAGAGCCCGAGGCCATGACGCATGTAGTTTCCAAGGGCGGTAGATCAGCCAACTGTGCCTGTCCCCCCCTGTAAAGAAGGACCCAAATCAGGTCCCCTCTGGGTGGCGGGGCAGGTGTGTGACGCCCTGGGGGCATCATCCAGTCCTGCTTCAGGAGTGTAGCTTGGCTTGTCACAAAGCTTCCAAAAAATCATTTAAGAAGTAACCTTTGAGAGAGTACGCTGTCCTGCATTGTAAATCTTGGCGTGTTTTCAAAAGCTTGCGTCAAGACTGTATTATAGAAAACCCTGCACCAGCAGCGACTTCCAAATGAAAACTACTAAAGCATACACAGTGGGAAATGCACCCAGCATTTCAAATTAAGGCTTCCTAACATAGTATGTATTTCTTCATTCTAAAAGACAGATGCACAGGGCTCGATTTGATTTGATACTTAAATACAACCGAAGTGTAATTTAGGGAGCTCAAGTTATCTTTGAGTCGATGATAAATTAATACCATTGTAAATTTCCTTTAGGATAACGTCTTCACATGCCAGAGAGAATAATGATCTGGTCTACAATTAGATGAAAGATGGGATGGACTATTTCCTGGGGAGCTAATTGGTAGATTTGGTGAAGATGCTTCTCTTAGGCAACATATCTCCTTTCCTGTCTTCCCTGGGTATTCCCCTTTAAGCAGACCTTCTCGTGCATTCATCACTCCTGGCATGCAGAGTTAGTTCCTTCGGGGGCTACATAATCCTGGAGGAGAAGGATTGTTACCCAAGGAAGCACTGATGAGTGAGCAGGAGACAACCAAATTGTGCTGACAAGCATGGGAGGCTGGCAGATGGAGCAGCTCACCAATTTGGCACCGTGCTCCAAATCAAAGCAGCCCCACCTCTCCTGCAATTAGTATAATCTTCCAGCGACCATTTGCCAGGCTGAAAGTGCTCTATGGGTTGGAACTGAGTGTCCCAGCCTCTAGCATGAGATCCCACTTCACTTTAATTGGTGTTTATCTTGACCTGCTCGCATAAGATCTTAGATTTCTGCAAAGTTGCCCCTGAAGGACCCAGAGGAGCCCCTGCCCCCCGCCATGCTTATAGGCATGTTCTGCCTCTGTCCTGCTCCCATTTTCCTGAAAGCCCACGTGAGAGTGGCTGGCCATGTCCCTGTCCCCTGCACTGCCACTGCTGCCAGGTCCTGAGGTTCTGCAGCACGGGGTGCCTCGTGCCCAGAAACGCCCCTGTCCCGCACTGAGTCCCACTTTGCCACAAAGACACACACGTCTGCTGCTCATGTGCTTAGACTCACGGTCTGTCGTGCAAGACAGTTCCTTCAGCCCCTGCCTGCTGCCCTCTACACCTGCATGTCATCCAGAGCCCAGCACCAGCCCCGCTCCCAGAGGCCCATGCAGTTCAGCTCTGGTCAGCTGAGCCCTCCTGCCAGCCACCAGCTCACCGCACAAGCCTGGACACGTTCACTCTCAGTGAGAACTCCAGGAAGGGCAGGAATAGTTAGGTGTTTTTAGTTGACGTGATTGATTTTATGCTGGTAGTTTTGCCTGATAACACTGAGAAAATAAATACATACATATATACATCGTATATACATACAACATACATGCATACGTGCATGCATGCATATATACATATATGGGGGCGGGGTGCGAGAAAGTACTTCCAGTAGAAAGTCAACAAATACATGCAGAAGGAAAAATGGATTTAAAACATCAGCATTCGGCAACCATCGTCATAATAATAGACTCAAGCCCAAATCATCAATGGATGGTCAAATCATCAATAGTGAGGGAAATCTGGAGTGTATGCACAATCTCACCAAGTATCATCCCACAAGATCCTTACAAAGAAAGTTTACAAAAAAGGGAAGAGAAGCTACTTTACAGTGGAGCGATCTGGCCAGTCCCACCTTAACCAAACGGTCAAAACTGACATCACTGGGAATGAGACAAAGTGACAGCGTGTGACAGCGCGTGCCTCCCGACGACACACCACTTCTCTGGTATTACTGCCAAAAGCACACAACCTGAGTGTAACCACGAGGAAACATCAGACAGACACAAATTAAGGAATTTCCTGCAAAATAGCTGGCCCGTACTATGAAAAATATATCAATCTCAAGAATATGAAGACATACTCAACACTGAAATTAAAGAGACACACCAACTCAATATATTTTGCTTTAAAGCAGCGGGCTCCAACATTTTTGGCACCAGGGACCAGTGCTCCTATGAGAATCTGATGCCTGGTGATCTGAGGTGGAGCCGAGGCGGAGATGCTGGCGCTGGGGAGCGGCTGCAGATACAGATGAAGCTTCGCTGGCTTTCCAGCCACTCACCCCCTGCTGTGCAGCCCCGTTCCAAACTCTTGGGGGTTGGGGACCCCTGCTGTAAAGGACTTTATCAAGAAAACTGGTGCAATCTGAATAAGGTCTACAGATTAGGTAATAATACTGCATAACTCTACCATATATCAATATATATGGTGAGAGAGAAAGAGATAAAACAAATGTACTAAAATGTTAACATTTACTTGTGCTTGAGGGTAGTTCTTCGTACTGATCTTGCAACTTCTCTGCACATTGGAAATTATGTCAAAATTATTATTATTTTTTTAATCCGAGCTATTCTTTGAGGTGTCTAAAGACATGTTTATATGTTGCCAAACCAGGACGGCAGGGGAAACAATTGCTGTTTTGAGCAGTAGTTCAGCCCAGTCTTCTCTCTGATGCGGCGAGCACAGCTGGCTCCCCAGGCTGTATGAGCAGAGAGTCAGTCATCACTGTTGCCTGACTCTGAGCTGGTTCTAAACCTTTTCATAGCTGTTTCAAGACAGCTTAGGAAAAATTGGTGGGCGAGGGATATGGCATGGACAGGGGGAGTGGGAGCGGCTGCATTCTACAAGAACACATATCCGCAAGCCCCTGCCTGTGTCCTCTGCAGGGTCTTCCTCTCGGCTTCTGAGGGAGAAAGCTGGAAGATGAAGGGAAGACCCTCCTTCCCCCGCAGGCGGGGGCTCCAGAGTTCCACATCCCTGGATGGATTCCTCTGAGGCAGTTCAGTGACTCAGGCCTAAGGAGCTGATTTCTTTTGCTACTAAAAATAATTCGGACTAGCCCCAAGCTACTCACACATCAGACTCCCTGAGGGCACTTTTGCTGGCATCAGGAAATTCGAACATACTCTTCTTCTCCTTCCCTCTCTGGGATCACAGACAAGAAATCATGGTCAAGTCATCTTAGGTGTCTCCTGAGCAGCGGGGTGGCCTTGCACCCCAGCAAGGAGCCGCCTGAGGCTGGTTCTCAGGAATGATGAGTCCCCTCGACTTCTACCTTCTGTTCAGGGGCCCGCCAGCCTGGCTGGGACAGTCCTTCTAGGGTCAAGGAGAACTGGATATTTGTGCCAGAGAAAGGCTTCAGAGCAGCACGTGGGTTGTGATAATCAGGAAATACTCTTTTCAGGTGAACGCGCAGCAATCTACCATTTCCCTCCTGTGTAGGAGCAACGGATATAAACAAGGGAAGGGGTGGTTCTCCCAAAATGAGTCAGGGGGTGGCCTCGGGTTTAGACAGGAAGGAGGCCTAAGAAGAGAGCCCCTCACCTCAACCCTTCAGCACCCCCTTCTCACAGTCACATACCTTGAGTGAACAGGAAGTGCTTATGTACCTGTCAGGTGTGCAACAACATTTCTTGGTTTTGAATCAAATAAATCACATCGCAACAATATTCAATATTCATTAAGGACCTGCTGTGTTCCAGGCACTATGCTAATCACTCCAGTAGATGATCTCATTTAGTCCTGAAAACAACCTACCTGTGGGTGTTATTAGTCTCGTTTCAGAATTAAGGAAACTGAAGCTAAGAGAGGCAATTTACCAAGTCCCCTTTGAGAAAGTGGGAAAGCAATTAAGAAGTTTACAATCAAACGGGGAAGGCAAACAACCACATGAAATATTAAACAGCAATAAAAGAGCTCCTCAGAGAAGGCTGTCGCCATAGATTCTGTCGCTGACCTCATCATTCTCAAGGCTTCCATCACCTCCTTACAGGGCTCCCTAAAGCTCTAGCTCTTGGTCCAGCCTCTCTCCGGAGCTACAAAACCTCCCTAAATTTGAGCTGGCTGCCTGATTTCTCCTCGAGATGCCCTCGCTGGAGCTCACACTCAGCCTCGCTAACGCCGACCTCGTCGTCACTTCTCTCTTCACCGGAAACGAACTCCGCGCCCATGCCCTGACTCCTGGCCCGGAGACTCCATTCTCCTTGGGACTGAGGCTTGAGGGCTTGAGCTTTTTGCACCTTCATTCCATCATTTGCCGCCTGAAACGCTTTTTCCTCATTTTCCTCTCTCGTAAGTATCTGGACCACTCCTCTCTCCTGACCCACGACGCCCCGCCCAGAGAAAATCTGGGCTCTTTTAGCATTGAAATAGGATATAACTTCTTTATCCATCCCCCAGTGCCCAAAAATAATATTTTGGAAGTCGATCAGCTAGAAAAAGGAATGTCAAGTGCTGGACACTCGCTTTGCCTGGATCCAATTTTAATGGATCACATAAACACCTTTATTACCTAACCCAATGGGATGCAGATACTTGGGGTCAAGAAAATAACATTTCTTTAGAGTCTACCAGGCCCTGTGCCAGATGCTTTCATATACATCATCTAACTTAATTCTTCTCGCAACTCTGCAAGGAAGATGTTATAAAACCCATTTTAAAGACCAGTTTAAAATCAAGCTCAGAAAAGCTGTATAACATACTCAAATCACACACCTAGTGAGTCTAGGATCCTTTCTCTCCTCCCATTACAATCTCTGCCCTAAATGATCCCCAAGTATCATTCGTAAGTGGATGATGCCCGGATTCCAATCTACAGCTGTGTTCTGGACACCACTGAACTACCCCCTTACATCTTCATTTGGATGGCTAATCTCCCCAGATGACTTAACATGTCCAAAACATGTCTTGACTTTTACCTCCCCCACTAAAATAGTCTCTTCCTTCCTCCCCGTCTTCCTCAGCCAATTCACAATAGCACAGTTGCTTGGGCCAAAGATCTAGGAGTCATTCCTGATTTGCCTTTCTTCCTCCAACACGCTTGTCTATCTAGTCCTTCGGCAAGTCATTAGCAAGCCTTTGGAGCTCTGACTCCCAAGCGGGCCTAGGATCCAAATACTTTGTAGCATTTGCACAGTCAAACGCAATTGCCTCATTGACTGGAACGGTCTTCCAGATGCACCTGCCTCCCCTCTTGCTGCCTGCCCGGCCTCCACACGGTACGCCCTCCCCACGACAGTGTGAGTAATCTTCTGAAAGCATAAATTGGATCATGTTGCCCTCCCTGCTTAAAACCCTATGATGACTTCCCATCACCATGGCCAACAAGGCCTGTGGAACGTTCTGCTGTATTCCAACCACTCGCCCTTGCCCTCCAAACTCCAGTAACACAAGCCGACTTGATGCTACTTAAATATGTTCATCTCATTCCTGCCTCAAAAGGTTTGTGTTTACCTGGAATATCTTTCCCTCAGGTCCTCCTAGCTTTTCCTTCCTACGACTCAGATCTCTCACTTCCTCTGAGAGTTTCCCTCATGACCCACTAAGGTAGCCAAAGGCCCCAACGCTCTATCCTACTATTCCTATTCTTCTATTTTCTCCTTAGTAGATATCCGTATATGAAATTAGCGTCAAAAATACGCTTTTTGACTGTCTCTCCAGATTAGGTAATAATCTTCATGATGGCAGATCTCATTTCCTATATCCCAGTTCTTAGTATAGTGTCCGACACCAAACGGGCGATCGATAAATATATGCTGAGTCAAAGAATGAGTGAGTTTCAGAATAAGAATTGGAATCAGGCTCATGTAAATGAAAATCTCACGTTCCTTCTCTTCACCATACTAGATGAAGAATAAGTGATGGCCACTCGTTTTGGAAATCCCAAGACGAGGCAAGTTCCTAGATGTGCATCATTTTCTTAAACACTTTCACAGCCAGTTTGCTCTCAAATAAGCCAAGGTCAGTGGTGGGAAAGAAGCAGGGGTCTGGGGTCTGTCATAGTGTTTCATAGTGGGTGACATGTTGAATAATGCATACTTCCAGCTCCATGACAGGACAGACATTGTGACATGGATTCCAACCCCTAATTTCACCCTAAAATAGATGCTATTGGCTGCCTTCCCAACAGGCATTCCCCCTCTTTCTAAGGTCTCAAATTTTGTTCGTGTGTCTACCATCAGCTTGCCCTGTGACTTTGGGAAGGCTAGTAGCACCCCCAGTCCCAAGGGTCTATATGAGTCTAAGGCAGTAATGGCGGTCCCATTCCCCTTGCCTGAGACTAGATTAGGCGCAAGCATGGTGTGCAACTCTGGCCAACATCACGCAGTGGGAAATCTTCTGCAGGGCTTCTGTGAAAGAGTCCTTCACTTGCCCAAAAGAGCCACAAGAAAGGACTGTTTCTCTTCTTCCACAAGAGTAACAGTGTCATGGTGTCCGAGTGTGATGCCATGAACAAATCATCTTGGCCTCAGACCGTGACTCACCTGCTAGAAAGGGCAGAGCAGAAATACAGAAAGGAACTGGGGCTCTGATGACAGACTGAGCCACAGAGTTAACCAACCGCTGGAGTCCCTACCTCGAGGCCTCTTTTCAGGGGAGATGATGCATTGTCTTTACTGTCCAAACCCTTCTGGATCGAGGTTTCTGCTTCTCACAGCCAAAAGCAGCCTCGGGGGCCATGCCCTGCTGGAGCATCATCAATCTGCTTCCTGGCTTAGCTTCAGGGCTGCACTAGTCACTCTAGAAGGGATGCTCCAAGTCAACAAAGAAGTCTGCATGTGGCCCTTGGCCTTGAACTAGCCTCGCTACGTACAGACTGAGAAAAGCCACATAAAACGAATAACAATTCTGACATACTAATTGTGCTTTCAATATTTTCTTCTGCAAATAATGCTTAAGCACCTAGTACGTACCAGGCATGGCACCAGCTGCACGATGTAGCTGTGAACAAACCAGACAAGATCTCCATCTTTGTGAAGCTTACCAGGAAACGGGTCCAGGAATTTCAAATCGAGGTGAGTAATATGCAGCAAAGTAATAAGATAATAAAACAGAGAGAAACCAAATAACTGAAGGGAAGGGTCTTTTTTAGACCAGATGGCCAGGGAGGTGACCTTTTTCTTTCTCAGGTGTAACTTCCATCTATGTTTTTTTGTTGGAAAATGTACATAATATAAAATTTGTCATTTTAACCATTTTTACGTGTATAGTTCTGTGGCATGAAGTACATTCCCACCGCTGTGCAGCTACCACCAACTTCCATCCATCTCCAGAACTTTTTCAACCCAAACCTAAATTCTATACCCTTTAGGCGCCAATTCCCCGTCCTCTCCTCCGCCCAGCCCCTGACGGCCACCTCTGTACCTCCTACCTATGGCGTTTGCTACCCTTCATAGCTCATATAAGTGAAATCATATAATATTTGCCTTTCAGTGACAAGCTGATTTCACTTAGCATAACGTCCTCAAAGTTCATCCCGACTGTAGCCTGTGTCAGAACTTCCTTCCTTTTGAAGGCTGTGTAATACTCCATTGTATGGATAGAGCACATTTTGTTTAGCCATTCATCCACTGGTGATTGCTTTGGCTCAAGGAGGTGGCATGTGCAATAAAAGTTAAAAGATAAAAAAAAAAAAAAAAAAAAAAACAGCCATCTAAACTCCTAGAATATACAACGCTAAACCTGAAGCCTAATGTAACCTATGGACTTTGAGTGACAGCGCTGTGTCACCGTATGTTCATCATCTGTAATGCCTGTGCCACCCCGGTGGCAGATGTGGGTATTGGAGGAAGCTCTGCATGTGTGGGGCAGGAGTCTCTGTACCGTCCCCTCAATTTGCTGCAAACCGAAAACTACCCTAAAAAAAGATTTATCTTGAGAAATTTTTTTTTTTTTAAAGAACCAGCTACAGAAATTGCTGAGGGACGGCTTCCGGGCAGAGAGAGCAGCAGATAGAAAGGCTGGGCAATTTCTAAGCTCCCCTAGGGCTCAACTCCAAAGCCAGCCCCTCTCAAAGTCTCTCTCCCGCTCCTGAGCCGCTGATCAGCCCCCGCCTGTGCTTTCAGGGACCTCCGCTTCTGTTTGTCACACCACACTGCTGTCTCCCCACCAAATGGTGGTCCCGCCACCCTTCCCCGTAGAGCTACGAACAATCGAAAAACTGGTGAATGTGAGCTGACTACAAACTGCAAACATGACTGATCTGAGTTTCTCTTTACTTTTAGTCCCATAAGGCAGAGGAGATAAGGAACAAGAAGCGGCAGCAAATGCAGGCGGCAGAGGAAAACAGGCCGAGGGCCTGCGTCATCGGCTGGTGAAGCCCCAGATTTAGAACCACAGCCTCCGGGAGCTGCGAGGGATTCTGGAGAACCTCATACAAGGCGTTTGCTTTGTTGTGGGGTGAAATGTTTCATGCAAGCTTCCAGGATGGACGCGGTCCAGCTGGGAGCAGAGCAGGCTCTCGGTGCTTAAAGGGAGCGTTCGGTGTCTCTCCATGTCATCCCAGATCCTCATCAGCTGGAACAGCTCATGTGACTACACTGTTGGGTCCTGTAGAGACTCGCGACTCACATAGCAAGAACTGCAAACAGCCCCGAAGGGATTTGCTTCCCTCTGGGCGTTTGCTGGGAGGGATGAGTGGGTGTTACTGTCATTGCCCAAAGGGTTCTGGCTGAGAGAGGCAGAGGGAGAGGAAGAGAGACTGAAAACGTCGTCCCATCGGCAGAAGCAGGGTGCTGAGGACTCAAGAGCACTGCAGGGGCTGGCGGGTGGGCAAGCCCTCCCGGAGTGGCCGGTCATAGGCCGCCCCTGTGTTTGGTTCATCCGCATGGGCCTGAACTTGTCAGAGCCGTCACTGTGCTTTCCGTGAGCTTGTCCTCTGCAGCCCAAGCATCCCTGTCACAAGCTCTCTTGGAATAATGCCCAGGCCCTGCCACCTCCTTCAGAAGCTATTTTCTCCCTTTACATACAGCAAGCGTTTGTGGGGATGGGATACATGAAATACTGCCAGTGCTGAATCCCAGAGAAGGGCCAGGCATCGGATCTGCCCACTCAGCAGGTTAGAGGGAGCTCCTACTACGTGCTAGGGCCTGGGGACAGAGCGTGGGACAAACAGACAAAGCTTGCTGCCAATACCTTAGAACCTAATGGAGCTTATATTCTAGTGCGCAGAGCACTAGTAAAATAATAAGAAATTCTATAGTATTTAGAACCCAATAAGGGCTGTGGAGGGGAAGAAAACAGGGAGAGTGAAGGGGTGCGCTGGGGATGGTGAGAAATATCAAAGCCAAACATGGTGGTTAGGGAAGGCCATGTGACATCTGAGCAAAGGTTCGAAGGAGTTCGTGCAGAGAGCCATGTGAAGACCAGGAAGCGTGATCCAGGCAGACGGACTAGCAACTGCAAAGGCCCAGAGGTGGGCACTACCTCCGCACACCTGCAGAGCCGCAAAGAGGCCGAAATGGCTGGAGTGAAATGGGCGAGCAGAGCACAGCAGATCAAGTTAAAGAAATCATGGGGAGAGAGATTGTTCAGAGCCTCGCGGGCCATTGAAAGGCCTCCCTTTGCCTTTTACTGTGATTGACATGAGAGGGGATCTAGCAGCTCACCCCAGCTACCGAGTTGGCCGAGGGAAGAAGCTAGGACGCCAGTTAGGAAAGAATGTGACAACCGAGGCAAGTGATCACGACGATGAACCCAGCGTGGCAGCTGCGCGGGTGAGAAATAGCGGAGTTGGGGTGTGATTTTCAGAGTCTCAGTGGGTCCGCTGTAGCTTACGATACGGCCCGGAGTGTACGAGAAAGAAAGCGCGCAAGGCAGGACCCACGCGCGTTCCACCCGGTGACTGTAGAGAAGGAGATTCTGCGGATGCAGACAGTTCGATGGATGGAGACGGTTCGATGGATGGAGACGGTTCGATGGTTGCGACGGGCAGAGGACGAGGCGGGAGGGGCCGCGCTTTTCACCGCAGAGACTCGGGTCTCTGGCCCGCAAGCAACGGGGAGGACGTAGACTCCTGAACACGTGACTTCGTGTTGGTGACGAAATTAGTGTTCCCGAAAGGCAAACCCGGCCATCATAAATAAGAGGGACTGGAGCAGAGAGAGACGAGCTCGGAGCCTCTGTCTTGATCTAGACAGGAAGGGGTAGTTAGGGTCATGACAAGAGATTAGATCTAAATCTGATGCAAATGTGCAACCGCGTCGCATTTGCGACTCAGTAGAGACAGGTCCAACCCTTCCACATGCCACCATCATTCCCACGCCCTCCCCAACATTGCTAGGCTTCCAAAGGCTTAAGCTTGATTGGCTATTTCTTGTGCTGTTCTCACTGACCAGAGTCACTTCGTGGAGCTGGTACCTTCTCTGTGGCTCGGGAGGTAGGACACACCTCCTTTCCTTTGATTTTCCTCCTAAACCACTCATGCCAAAAAGCGGAGTGTAACTAACATAACCGAAGATTTGTAGGGTCGCCACAATGGCCTGGGCTGCTGGGAGGGTGACACCACCCTCCTGCCTGGCAGAAAGCTTGTTCTTAAAATCCTACTTCACCACACTCGCCATAACACGCTCCCACTGGGGGGCGTGACAGACGCCCAAAGGAACAGCAGCGTAGAGTCGAGACAGAAGCTTATTTCTCTCTCACGTGACAATGCCAAAGTCACGAGTCTGCTGTGAGTCCAGGGCTGGTGTGGCCGTCCACAGTGCCAGGGCCCAGGCTCCTATATTCCTGCTTTACCATGTGTGGTCTCATTCCCAGTGTCTCCAAAGGGTACGATCAGTTATTGGAAAGATAAAGAGGTGAGAGTCCCCTCCTACCTGGAGGAGATGTCCCCACAAGATGCGTCCTCCCCATAGCACTGGTCAGAGCTGGGGAAAGCTCATAGCTAGTTGCAAAGAAGGAGGAGATTGGCCGACTTTATTCTGGGATGACGTGTGCCCAGTGAGCACTTAGGGATTTTTTTTTTTTAACTAGAAGAACAAGGGGACTGGGGACTGGTAGACCCCTCTTTCCAGAGCTGTCTCACCTCCAAGACTCTTCCCACTCAGCCTTCCCCCCCCAAATTCAGACACACCCTCTAAGTTGAATTCCTAAATCAACACTGCTTTCTTCCTGAGGACTCTATGCCAGCCTCTTAGAGTAATGCTTTGTCTCCCAACCCACAAAAGAACAAACATTTGAAGGAAAAAACAAAAAACAAAAAACCTGACAGAACTTGGAGATGAAGAAGAGAGAAAATTTAGGTTCCTGTCATTGAGAATTGGAAAAACAGAAGTTTCCCTGTTGGAAATAAGGTCATCAGGTGGGATGGAGATGGGAAGCGTGCGTTTTAGGAAGAAATGGGTGTGCGAGGTTTGGACATAATAAATCAGCGGTCAGGGTGGGCATCGAGGTCAAAATGCAGGAGAGAATGTCGGGTAGAAAGTGAGGATGTGTGTAATTTCGTATACCTTAGTTTTCTCATCTGTCAAGTGGGGGTAATAATAGGACCTATTAAATGATGCCGAGACATGAGTGAGAAAGACGAGGGATGAAGCTCTCTCTGTGGGGCCGACCGAGTGGGAGAGAGGGAGAAAGGGCATCTGAGAGGCAGGAGAGCCTGGGAGCGTGCAGGACTGCGGAGGACGGAGGGTCACGGAGTGGGGGCCGCACGTCGAATGCTGCAGGCCAACTGAGGACAACAGGGACCAAGAAGCAGCACTGGGTCAGGGGTTCACGTTGAGAGGGAGCTCCACTGAGATATTGGAAACAGTAGCGAAGACCACAGCCGAGAAGGTTGAAGAGCATGGGGTACGAAAGCCGGACGAGAGCGGGGCAGACCCGAACTGGCCGCCAAGACACAGGAGCTGGGTGGGAGGAAGCCACCGGGACGCGAGTCTGGAAATCTGCCCGAGTCGATAGGCGAGGGGACTCGGCCCAGGGCGGACACCTGGGCGCTGAGAGGCACTCGGACTAGGGCTCCACGGGGAAGGCTGAACGTCGTGGGGGCAGCAGCCTCCGGCTCCTGTTCCAGTGTCTCTGTCTCTGCATCTCTAACCTACTCGATTCTACGAACAGGACAATTCTGAGGGTTGATCTGCTCCACTCAGGGAGGCGGTGCCCTTCGGTGGGGGCCCCTGGGTCCCCACCGCATAGACATGCCATGGGGAGGCACGCTGGAAACTGACGGGGGCTTCCCGCCTACGCTGGTTCCCAGCTCATGCCCCTCAGAGCTCTCCTGCCGCACAGCGAGTTAGAAGCAACCCGGCCAGAGACCCTTACTGGCCCTTTTCCTCTCCTAGTATCTCAGGGGTGATGGGTAAGAAGCTGTCACATTACTGATGACTACGTGCCACACATACACTCCCTTCGACATTCAAATCTTGACTTAAATGCCATGAAACATGTGCGCCCTCTCTAAAGCCTGGCTTTTCCGAAAGCCAATAATGCACCGTTATCTCAACACGACCAGGTGTGATTTGCGGGACCAGAGGATTCATTTTCCTATGTAAAACAATGAATGGAGCTGAGATGCCGATTTGGACGGCAGCTGCTTCAGGCTGCCAACTGTAGATGTTTTCATCTTTGATGTAGGCTGCTGTTTGTTTTAGAGCAAAACCAGCCAGGAACAGTCAGTGAGATAAACACACGCCAAGCGGGGAACTTTCGCAAAGAGGGACAATCTTATCTAACTCATGTGGGACGAAGATGGGCTGGCCCACCAGCCCAAGTCTGAGGACAGGCTTGAGGTCCAGGAGGAAGAAGGAAGTGGCCAAGAAGTCACACAGGCCTTGCCTCTGCCTTCACGACGGGCCACACCAGTTAGAGTCGTGCAGATCTGTGTTAGTTCGGGCCCTCCGGGGAGCCGATACCAAGATGGCAAGAGATTTCACTGGGGAAATGTCTGAAGGGTAAAGGGGAGGGAGCAGAAGACTGGAGAGGCTTCAGACTGGCCCCTGGTCGGGGGGCGGCGGCGGGGGGGTGCAGGAATAAAGGAAGGATGTAAGGTTAGAAAGTCTCAGACTTCAGCACGTTGATGGAGTGTCTCTGAACCGAGACGGTTCATCTGAGGAGTCCCTGTCCTGTAGGAGGGGGCTGCCACAGCACCTCCATCCGGCTCAGTCTTTAGCTAGGATCAGTCCCAGGGGAACCGGGGCCTCCAAGCCGGTGCCACGGTGGATCCGCCACGGTGGATCCAACTGGAGGCATCAATCAATCTTGCTCCCTCCAGTGGAAGATTTGAGTGGCACCTTTTTATGGCTGCCACGTGGACAATTTGCAAAAAGCCACATCTAAAAAGACCGATCACGATTCTCGTGAAAATGCCTGTGACTCGGATACCAACAGCAGTGAATTCTACTCCAAGACCACTGTGCATTTGAAAGGATGGTCAAGGAAAAGAGTGGACCCTACTCATGGGGATTCGGCAGGGACTGGATCCGGTTCCAGTATGTCCCACGTACTGTCATCGCTCCATAGAGCTTATTATGATAACAATCGTAATAAAAATAATTCATAATAATAGCAATAGCTGCAGCCTCTACAAAGAACAGAACGGGATTCTTAGGCTTGCTAAGTGTGATGCTTTCCGTAAAAAGCCAGGGCTGAGATGATCAAGACAGAAGCTTTTCTTTCCCCTCTCGAATATAGGTTTCAAATGATGGTAACCGCTGTACTCAGGGCAGCCTTCGGTTGGAGAGGGACCGGGCAGCTCAGTGAGGAAGGACAGGAAGAGCCACAGGCTGGAGAGGCACGGGGAGAACGCTGTCACAGTGTGTGAAACAGCAAACACCAATTATGAGGCCCGCTGGGTGAGCCTCGACTACATGGCAGCCTCTGAATGGGACATTTTTACATATATTCATTATCCGCGTTCCTCACCACGGTCTTGCAAGATCACTTTTAACTGAGAAACCGATTCACCTGTTCACACAGCAAGTGACAAAGCTAAAATCTGGTCCCGGGTCTGCCTGACTCCAAACCCCACAATTTTCCTCCAGATCTTCTGAAAAAGATTGGATGCAGCATACGAGTTACCCGCAACTGCTTTTTCTGTGGCATCAAGACCAAAAGCTCTAACCTGGGATTTGAGGCTCCCCATCCTCCTGTTCCCCACACTCTGGGGACTCCTTTCTCCAGGATTCAGTCCCCCTCCCTCCACTCTCTCCCCATGCCTACACCCCCCAACCGCCGTCACCCCAGCCCCAGCCCCAGCCCTGGCTCTCTTTCTGAAGGAGCCACTAGTAGAGAGAGGACAATTTAAGGAGTATAGTTTCATTACATATTCATTTGACCAATTCCTTGCCATTCTGCCTTTTGTCTCTGGTGGGGTCGTTGCCAATATGATGGGTCTATCCTCACATTTCCTTTGTACTTTCTCTGGGGCCACCTCTGTGCTATCGACATATCAAATGTTCAATCCATATTTTGGGGCCAGTTTGTTGATTCTGTAAGTAAATACCTATCAAAAAGGTAAGTACATTTGCAACACACTGACTGCACCACAAAATCTAGCACTGGTTCCATGTGACCTTAACGTAGAATACTTCTGATATTAAAGTATCGTCTTCCAACTGGACTAGAAGGAACCTAAGGGGAGGAAGAAATGTAGAGTGATCCGCAATCCTTTATCTACAATCCTGGGGTCCAAAAGCTCTAAGAGCCATAGTAGGGTTTTTGTTCCCAATGTTTGAGGCAATTTCCCTAGCTGGCAAACCTTGGCCCGAACCGATGTAAAACTATCCAAGGATATGGAACCAGTTTCTTTTCTCATTCTACTTTGTCTTCCCAAGGCTGACTTCCTCATGGCGGCAAAAAGCCTGCCACCACTCCGAGCATCTCACCTGCACACCACACTGTCCAGAATGCCTGCATGGCTTGAACTGAGATGTGGTCTGGTCGGGGAGAGGAGTGTGCAGTTGGATGAAAGCCAGACAGGGATCATTTGGGGGAACAGGGGTGGGTGAGCCTTGCTCTGAGAATTGCATAGCATATTAGTTTGCTGGGGCTGCTGTAACAAAGTTCCCAAACTAGGTGGCTCAAACCACAGAAATTTATCATCTCACAGTTCTGGCGGCGAGAAGTCTTAAATCAAGGTGTCGTCAGGTTTCGTTCTGGGGAAAGGCTATGCTTCAGGCGTCTCTCCTTGGCTTGTCAAGGGCCGTCTTCTTCCCATATTGTTTCACATCATGTTCCTTCTATGCTCGTCTGTCTATGTCCCAATCTCCCTTTTTAATAAGGACACCTGTCATGTTGGATTAGGGGCCCATGCCACTCCAGTATGACCTCATCTTCACTAACTATACCTGCAATGACCCCGTCCCCAAATTAGGTTACATTCTAAGAGTATTGGGCGTTAGGACTTCAACACATGAACTTCAGGGGGACACATTTCAGCCCATAACACAGAGGACGGGGGAGTGGATCGATAAATGAAAATCCGAATGCAATTACGGAGAAGAAACGAGAAAATGGATGCTGAGTCAGCAACCTTAGAGGTCCTCTACAATAATCTTTTTCTTTTTTTCTATAAAGAAAGAATGCATTTTCTCTTTTACATGCAGCTCTCGTGGAAAATCAGCCTTCCTCCCTCTGGGCCACGTAGAAGATAGCGCGACAATAAACCTAAGACAGGGTTCTCGCCACCACCCTGCTCTCCCTCTCTGTGGGGACACGGAACCTCCCTTAGAGGACAAAGGCTCGAGGAGACCAAGGGTGGACGTGCCCAGAGGCGAGGCTCCCAAGGCTGCCCTGCTGGCGCAGGCAACTCTCTTGCCCCAGAATATTCAGCGTGAGGAATTCAAAACCACACGTTCAGCTTTGGGGGTCTGGACGGCCTGGAGGGGAGAGACGGCCTCACTAGCCGTGTCCACGAGCGTGCAGAAGTGACGACAGCCCTGGTCCCAGGCAGGGGCTCTAAGGGACGAACGAGCTGGGAGGGAATGAAGGTCACGGGAGGACCTGGGCTGTCTCAAGATGCCCCGAGCATTCAGAGCTGTTCCTTCAACCCAGGGGGCGGAAATGCTACCTACCACCTGGTGTCCAAGCCTCTCTCGAACGTCTATTCAGAAGAACGCAGTTGAGACCAGGTATGATGATGTCATATTCTTCCTATCAAAGAGGTCACGATCACCTCTAAGGGAAGGGTGTGTGGGGTACATGGCTCCTTTTTGAACAGCCTCCTTGGGGTATGAATGACACACGACGAATCGCACTTACTCGAAGTATACAATTTGATACGTTTTGACATATGTATACAACTGTGAAACCATCGCAATAATCGAGATAATGAATATACTCGTCGCCCCCAGAAAGATGCCCCCCTCCTCTCCCGCACTCCCCATCCTCAGGCAACCACTAATCTGCTTTCTGTCACTATAGATTAGTTCGCTTTCTCTAGACTTCTATAGAAATGGAATTGTCCAGTACGTACTCTTTTTGTCTGAGTTTTTTTCACTCGGCATAATTGAGATCTATCCACGGTGTTGTGTGCGTTGATGTTCTACTCACGGCTATGGCTGACTGGGAGTCCGTTGTCTGTATGTCTGTCGATCACGATTTGTCTGTCCGTTCACCTGTCGATGGACATTTGAGCTGTTTTCGGTCTCTGGCTATTATAAATACAGCTGCTATGAACAGGCGAGTGAAATTCCCTGCCTGGACACGAGGTCTATGGTTTGATCGTGGCGTATTGGTTTGCTGGGAATGGCTGTATTTTCTGTGGCGAGTGTGTGGGCCACGTAGGAATGTTCCAGGGGGTGAGGGGCTCTGGCAAGACCCCAGAGCTTCACCTGGCTGAGGCCAGCCTGCTGCTGCTGACGCCTCAGCCACCGCTGGGGTCCTCTGACTCACGGGATCCTTCCCGGCTTCTGCTTTGCTGTCCTTCCTTCTCCAACCCCCATTGCTGCCATAATGAGTCATTAGACTGGGACTTACAGCCAATAGTCTTCAGGGAAAGGTGAAGTGAGTTTAAAAGGCTCTGAGATTGATCTTCTTTAAAACGAGCTCTGAATCACCAAGCTCACCAGCTGGCCCCCATGGAACCACCCCGAGACCAGGTAAGGGGGGGCCAGGGCTCTAAACCCTGTGGTGAGAGGCTCCCTCTCCGCTGCCCTCCAGCCACACCACACACAGGACAGGGAGCCCACCCAAAGCCTGTGCCACCATCACTGCCACCTCGACCACACTCCCAGGGCCTAGGACCCTGCACTCGCTTGCCCAGATGACCTCAGCTCAGTTGTAAAACAACCCCAGATCTGAGCTGTCGAAAGGGTGGACAGCTGTGTACAGAGGGTGTGGACAGAGCTTGCACGTTTTCACAAGGGTCCCCTCATGTGTGTGCACACACGTGTGAATGCACTAGCCCTCAAGACCCCTTGCAGCACAGATCGGAGACAGAAGGGAACAAGAAAGTGGGCAGACCGCGGGCCAGAGGCCAGCTCTTCCCGTGCTCCCAGCACAGACCTCCAAGGATGTCTTTGCAAGCGTTTTAAATCCAAATTTGGCCAACGGGCTATTTTGACGGTACATTTATCAAGGTAGGAGGTTAAAACGTATTTCACTTCATGCTTTTGCCGGATTCAGCACTTTTCCATATTTAGACCTCTGGCCTCGGCCTCCATGTGCCCTCTCGCCTGGAGGCCCATCAGGCCAGGGCCTGGGGCCACCCCACCCCCTCCTGCGTCACTCATCTCTCCTGCTACTTGCTGAATTTTGATCCTTTTTTTTCCCCCTTTCAGGACTATCCTCAACGTTCATTTTAATCTTTTTTCAACAGCACAGACATTGAGAGAAAGAAGTGTGATTATATTGCGGAACGTTGTTGGGCGGGGGAAGCATGCACGCAGTGTAATCTACCCCATGCCTACAGGTCAGGGGGTCAGGCTCCGCTGAGTCTCTAGAGGAATGGGCTGCTGTTTCCCGTCTGGATTATGGAAATCAGGGCAGAGTCGCTGCTTTGAAGTTGGGCAGCTGGTTTCTCACGCTGTGGAAGGACAGCAAACAGGGCTCCAGTTCTCCACCCCTCCCCGCACCCACCGCCTCGCGGCCCTTCTCATCAAGAGCTGGAGCCCGTTTCTCCACCCCTTGGGTCGGGGCTGCCATCGTGACTTACCATGACTGACAACATGTGGCAGAAGTGACAGTGTGCCAAGCCCAAGCCTAGGCCTCAAGAGGCTCTGTGGATTTTTACTCTGTCTCAGGCAGGTCCCTGCATTTGCTATGAAAATATGGAGGGGCTGGACTGCTAGAGTATGACAGGCCCACGGAGCAGAGCCTAGACCAGCAGTCCCCGACCTTTCTGGCCCAGGGACCGGGGCTCCCATAATAATCTAATGCCTGATGATCTGAGGTGGAGCTGAGGCGGTGATGCTGGCACTGGGGAGCGGCTGCAAATACAGACGAAGCTTCGCTTGCTTGCTGCTCACCTCCTGCTGTGCGGCCCGGTTCCTAACAGGCCACGGACCAGACCAGTACCAGTCTGAGGCTCAGGGATTGGGGACCCCTGGCCTAGACCATCCCAGCTGAGGCTGCTGCCGGCCTACCTGCCAGGTGAGCACAGGTACGTGAATGAGCTTCACTGAGATGAGCTTGGCCTGGCCCAGATCGGCAGAACCACCCATCTGACAGGTAAATTGGCAAGAAATAATAAATTGTTTTTTAAAGTTGCTAGGTTTGGGGTGGTATGTGATTGTAGAGAAACTATTTTTATGTTCTGCACAGTTAGTGCTTTGTAAACAAATTTCACTGAGATTTGCTTCCTGGGCGAAAAGCAAGCCCTGGAAGGCAATTTACAACTCATTAGATGCTGAGAGAGAATTCTAGAAAGATTTACCTAACTCTGGAGGTATGTGCACATTTCAAGAGAGGATGAGGTCTGGGAGTTTGGAGACACTTCTGAGTTGTAAAACTGGAGACACCGGTTTCCAGTTTTTTACACGCTGGAGGATGGGTCAGGATGCTGCCATCGAGACTCCACAGAGACCCTGTCGGAGGGGAAGCCGAGAAAGCTGGCTCCCCTTCCTGCGCAGAGAATGGCGCTAGCACGGAGCTCACTCCATCCGGCCCTCAGGGTGTCACTCTGTGGGGTGGCCAGCCGCGGAGGCCCAACCTGCAATTTTATTCTGGCTGGTGATCACCTTGCTGTGAGTATAATAAGAAATTTGTCTCTGACCCAAAAGCCTCTTGTGTGCATTAGGATTAATAAAGATAAATATTTTGTTTGTGATGAAGCAGTCATTGTGGCAAAGGCTGATTAATACGACCACTAAACTCAGTGTCCTTATTGGTCACCAACGGTACGTGTGGCATAGCATGCTGCACATCAGCCGGAGCTAGAGACTAGGCACAGGTTTAAGTCAGAATTTTTTCTTAATGTTGTTACAACAAAGGGCCATTTCTATGCTTGAGAATGTTGAAAAATCAACCAATCCAGATTTTATCCAACCGTCTTTTATGAAACTTCAGTAATTTGTGCAAGGTTCTGCAAAATGATAAACGGATTTGGAAAAGTCTGGGTTAAGCCTGGTTCACCTGGTTAAACAAAGTTAAATCTGTTTCTTTCCTTCAGGATTTTTCAGACCTTTAATACAGAGCTGTCTAATCACGATGCCCATGCATTGCAGACACAACAAAGGCCATCAGATTTGCGAGAAAAACTGTAGTTTAAACACAAAACTGTTAAAGTCAGAAACTGGGCTCTAAGATGTGAATTACCACAACTGTGGATTAAAGTACATGATAATCCGTTTCTTCCTCAACCTTGTAATTCTACTGGCATGAACAAGTTATCGAAAGGAAGCAACGGCGCCAAAAGCACAGGCAAAAAAAGTGAAAATAGATAAATGGGACTACATTAAAATTAAAAACTTCTCTGCACCGAAAGACACAATCTACAGAACAGGAGAAACGGTAAAACGTATACCTGTTAAGAGGCGAATACCCAGAGTATATAAAAAACTCTCACGACTCAATAAGAACAACAAAATAACCAACCCGATTTTTAAAAATGGGCAAATGAGGGAATGACATAAGCAAGATGGAGGAGTAAGAGATACTAGACTTCATTCGTGGAAAAAAAATATATATATATATGCTATCCACAGATAAAAATAGCCCTGGAGAGCTAACGAGGCCATGTAGAGGCTGCAGTAACACAGTGGAGTAGACGATGCAGAACAACTACACGCAAAGCCTGGCTGGGGAGAGCGGCTCAGCAGAGACGGCTGGAGAGCAAAGTCGTGAGGGGACACTGTCAGCACCAGCCGTGTGGCAGATGCCACTGTGGTCCCCGCTCTCTTTGTCTCTGGGGACCTCAACAGCCCCCATGATAGCCTCAGACTTCCCACAGTTTTCCCAGTAGAGGACCCCGTAGCATCCATCGGCATGGGCTCCAGTGGAGTTCTTGGAGCCCTCGTCAAGGATTAGTTGACTGTATGTGCACGGGTGGTTTCTGGTCTCTCGATTTTGTTCCATTGGTCCATGTGTCTGTTTTCATGTCAGTTCCATGCTGTTTTGATTACTATGGCTTGTAAAATAGTTTGAAATCAAGAAGTGTGATGTATCCAGCTTTGTTCTTTCTCAAGATTGCTTTGACTATTCGGGGTCTTTTGTGGTTCCAAACTTTAGGATTGTTTTTCTATTTCTGTGAGAAATGTCATTGGGATTTTGATAGGGGTTATACTGGATCTGAAGATGGCTTTGGGTAGTATGGACATTTTAACAGTATTAATTCTTCTAATTAAGAACAGGGGCTATCTTTTCATTTGTCTTCATTTTTTTTTTTTTTTAATCAATGTCTTGTAGTTCTCAACGTACAGCTCTTTCACCTTCTTGGTTAAATTTATTCCTAAGGATTTTATTGTTTTTGATGCTGTTGTAAATGGGATGGGATTGTTTTCCTAATTTCTGTTTCTGGTAGTTCATTGTTAGTGTTTAGAAATGCAACTGATTTTTGTATGTTGACTGTATAGAACCACAAAAGAGTCCGAATAGTCAAAGCAATCCTGAGAAAGAAGAACAAAGCTGGACATATCACTCTTCTTGATTTCGCATTATATTATGAGCTATAGTAATCAAAACAGCACGGGACTGGCATAAAAACAGACACAGAAACCAATGGAATAGCATTGAGAGTCCAGAAATAAACCCACACATATATGGTCAACTAATCCTTGATAAGAGCTCCAAGAACTCCACAGAAAATAGAATGGTGGTTACCAGCGGCTGGGAGCAGGAGAAAATGGGGAATTGTTTCATGCATATGGAGCTTCAGTTCTGCAAGATGAAAACGTCTCGACACTGGTGGCAAAACAATGTGAATACACTTAATGCTACTGAACTGTACACTTAAAACGGTTAAGCTGATAAATTTTATGTTATGCATATTTTGTTAAAATTAAAAATAAAGGAAAGATAAAAAATGAAGAAATGATGCCAAGCAAACTATGTCTGCATGTTATTGCAAAACATCCACCTTAACCAGGTTAAAAACAAACCAAAACTAATGTTCTAAGTATCTCCAAGTGCATAATAAGAAACAAATAACTAAAAAATCAGTTACGAGATTATTGGATCAAACCGAAGAAGCTAGATATAAGTTCAGGTGATGAATAACTCAAGGCCAAAATACCTCATACAATTGCTCATTTTACCTGGCTGCCTAGAAATCACCAGCTCTGTGTTTGAGACTCATCAAGAAAGGAAATAGAAAAGGAAACCCTTTTGAATACTGCTATTAGTAGGTGCGTCGTAGCGTTTCGGAAGGCACACGGGCAAATTCCTGAATCCAAAGGTCTCCACTGCAGGTCGATGAATCCACAGATAGCAGTGACTGTGTCCAGTCATTGCATTGGTTAGAATCCCCGAAGAACAAGGCTCGGAAGAATCTTATCTGTTTTGCAAAGAGGTACCGAAACGAACCACAGGTGATACCATAATCAGAGTGACAAACGGAAACATTAAAACAAATACTATGGAAACCACACGAGTCTGTGCACAGACGGTACAGCTGCAGAGACAAGGAGAAGCAGAGCTCTACGTCAAGACTTTATGCTGAAAATCATGAGATACAAGTAATACCATCTTTTATTCGCAGAGAAGCCCTCCGACGAGCAAGTTTAGCTATAGATCTGAATTTCATATCGAATAATACTATAAAAATGGTAAAACTCATGAAATTCAAGCTGCACGGTCCCATCCGTTTTCAGCTTTATCTGAATAAATTGTATGACGATACCCGTTTCCGATGTTTCGCATTGGCTGACCAGGGAAAGAATTGTGTCAGAAATTTATGGACAAAGAATGAAAAATTAATGTATAAACCATTTACACTATGGAGATATACTAAAGAATAATGACTTTTTATGTGGTTGGTTTAACTAATAATTTTTGAGCATTCGCTAGAAGTGAATTAAAAATTACAAGAACAGCATGAAAACATGTAAATGTGTATAGACGAAGTTTATGAATTCGAAGCAAAAATCTAACTTCGGATAAGTGGGGTTAATGTGATTTATCAGGGATATTAATCAGGACTAATATACGAATCCTAAAAGTGATTAAAGACCATTAGAGGAACATCTGTACAGACTTAAGGAAAAGCTTCATTATTATTGAGGAATGACTCAATATGATCAAGTTTGATTGCATTCTAAATCCATTCCGATCACCCTAAGATATTCTATTTGTCAATGACAGAAAAGGAAACGCTGCTGGATTTAAAGCATCATCTTACCCTTAAAATACAATTTAAATAGATCAAATTATATTAACTCTGACTAATAACGAGAGGGAAATTTCTGCCGGCCAAGGAATAAGAGATACTATTCTGCCATTTGCTACGACATATGTGCTCCAAGGGTAACTATTAAAATCTTGATTAAGATTTATATGCTGCCATTTCACATATAAAACCTGATACTAAAAAGTAAGTTCATGAAAGCAAGCTCAAGTTTCTCATTAAAGATTGTTTCTGAAAAGACTTCGTGTTTTATTTTCTAATCACGAGCACATAACATGAAGAAAAATGTAATGTGTTAAATGTAATCCTCACCTGTTCACTCCAGTGAGCCATTGAAATCGTGTGTCATCATTTTCTATGTGTGTGATGATGGGGAACTGTGCTTTCACATCTCACAGGCACTGTGTATACGCAGAAGCATACGACAGTCGGCAGCTTCTCCCAACATTTCTCAATCATAGAACTTCTGTTAGACTTCTGTAAGCGGTTAAATCTTACGGGACACTGGTGTTTCACGGAACAAGCATGGAAAAGCTGATGCCATCTAACCTCTAGCACACAGATGAGGGCCTGCCAAGAAAAAGGAACTGCCCAAGGTCAAGAGGCAAAGCATATCTCTGCTTTCAAATCACTTGCTCTTTTATGTGGCTCCCCCAAGAAGGCAATCCAAGTAGGATTTGAATGAGCCCATAAACAATGCTGTTTTCCCTTAATGATGAACTGTCATCACTTTAACGTTGGCCCCATAGACACTAGAGTTGCGTTTATCCTGTGTTTTCCTGTTGCTTGTTTTGGAATGTCTATCCCCATTTTCTATTATTAATTCCCAGGGCTGGTTTATAGTGTACCCTCCCCCTCTGTGGGGTTTGCCAGGTACGTACCCAAGCAGCACTGACCTGTGCCCCAGCGTCTGTGAAGTGTCTAAGGAAACAGCCTTCAGGGCTGATCTGCAGCTTCCTACTCCCGCGGCTCCACCACTGGACTTGGCCTGGGCGGGGTGACAGCCCATGAGCCGTGTTTACGAGCAGCACAGTCTAGTTAACTACGCAGATTCTGGGACGCAAGCCTGGCCCTGCCGTTCGCTCTGTGTTCTGGCTCAAGTTACAGAAATCTGTGTCTCTCAGTTTTCTTCTCTGGTGAACGGAGATTTGGTACTTCCTACTTCGGAGGGTTGGTGGGAGAATTTTAAAAATTAATATATGTGACGTGCTTAGAACAGAGTGTGGCACAGAGTCAGGATGCAGGAATAGTACTTCTTTTCAGAATCCCTCTCCCTTCCAAGCACGAGCGCCCGCTCAGCTAACTGACTCTCTCCCCTTAAGATTTCTCTCCAGGAAGATCCCAGTTCCTCAAGCGCACGTCTGATTGTCCTGCCTCTCTACCTCGCCACACGGGCCTCAGTGATGGGCACAGTGCAGGCTCCAACTGGGACCCTATGCCTCGAGGCATTTATAAATGGACCTCGTTGCCTTGTTTTGCAGGGGGAACCCTCCAGGTCTCTGGGTCTCTAACCACCCTTGGCACCTCTGACCTAGTTAGTACCAAGGGAGCCCCATACCCAGCTCAGTGACCTCCCAGACAGACAGGAAGTAGCCCAAGTCCCCGGCGAGTTGTGTCAGTTGATCTCTCCCAAGGCTGCAGCACAGAAATATCACCTCTCTCCCTGCAGTGCCCCTTCCTCTTTTTCTAATCATTGCCTGGGCAGTGTACCGCATTCCCCTGGGAGCAAAGCGAGAAGCAGGCTCTGGCTGCCCACGTGCCTCCGCCATCTGGAGCGCAGGGCTGGGACCATGAGGGACCTGCTGGGCTCTGCAGTGTCCCGCCCACGCACAAACAGACCTCTGCAGGCTGTTCCCGCCCGCCCGTCCCCTCGCCAAGGTTCAGCCCTGCTTCTGTCCCTGGATGACTCTGGCCAAGTCACTTCTCTTCTCTGGACCAGCTGGCTTACTCACTCTCGAAACGTGAGCACTCAGTGAGATGGTTTTGTTGGCTCTCTCCATCTCTAACTGTCGATCGCTGGGGAGAAGGAAGACCAGAGGTAAGGCATCAGGCACGTGAGTGCTCGTCTCGGCCTTGTCACCTCTCGCCACGTGGTCTCGAGCAATCTCTCTAAGCCTCAGCTTTCACGTCTTCAAGGAGCAGATGACCGTCCCAGCTTGATGACAATAATGCTCCGACCCCATGTCCTCCCCGCCCTTCAACGAGGCCTTTCCCAAGAACCCTTTACTCGGCTCATCTAAATGCAGTTTTTTCCCCCATAATTAAGTCCCTGCCACAGTGAGTTCAATCCTCCTGAGTGTACAAATGATGTGTACTTTGCATTAAAAGCATTATCATGGGGTGGGGGCAATGTCACCCCCATACCCCATGCTACCCCAATACTGGGCTTTACACACAGTAGGTCCACAATGACAGCAGTTTGCTTGATCAGTAGAAAAGAAGCAAAGTTTTAAGTGTACCCTTCATCTCTAAAGTCCTGGCATCATGGGCATCTCAAAGGAGGGGCCCCAGGGTGCAGAGTGCGGATGTTTTATTAGGAGGGTGTGTTAAGAGAATCTGTGGGATTGAACTTGGGAAACCAGAATGTACACCTGAGGAATGGTATGAATCTAATGAAATAAACCGGACAGACCCCTGACCCTTCCCCTGGCTGCCACCACGACATCTTAGATAACCCCAGACAGCCCCTAGTGGGCTCTCGACAGCGCTCCCCAGCATCGTCCGCGTGTCACTATGCTTGCCCATCTTAGCGGGGAGAACCCCGGAGGACCTGGGGGGCAAGTCGAGCCCCATCCGCCCACACTTGGAGTCTGGCTTCGTGGGCAGCTGGACACAGCCCTTCCCTGTGCATGATTTCACATGCCCACCTGTTGTCCTGTCACATGTGAGAAAGAAAAAAATGACAGTAGTAAAATAATCTTTTTTTTCATACCTAGGCCATCTCTCCTGGACTCGACTGTAATTGTTTTAACCACCACGAAAGCCCCTTCAGCAGAAGAGCATCCGGGTTAATTCCCCCTTCTCCGCGGTGAGGTCACGATGGGCTCCTCCCTCCGGGAAAGGCAAGCTCGGGAATCAGCGAAGAAAAGGGACGTTAGGCCTCCGCTGTCATGGCTAATCCTCTTCACACGAAGCTGGTTTTCTCGTCCCTCCAACAGGTATTTACTTGGAACTAGAAGCCACCAGAGCCCAGGGTCCTCCAGCAGAATGGCAGTAATTATCCGTCCACACTTCAGCGTAATTTAGCCCTTGTTGCAGTATCTGCGAGCAGACGGGCCCAGAATGCAAATGATACGATTGCTTTCATTAAATCATCTTTTTATGACTGTATAATTTCAGTAATTAAAACCTTTACTAATATATTCTATGAAGCAGGCAGAATGTTACACTAATATATGGCCCTTATTAATTTTTGAAAAACAGGGGTGAAATTAGAATAACCTGCTTCCAAACACTTAAGAGCTCTGGAAAGAAAAAATAATAATAAAAGAAGCTGGGTGTAATTTTGATTAATGTAAACTAATTAGCATTCATTGTTTTGCATTCCCTCTTCTCTACCTAAGAAGTCACCACAGGAGGCATGCGCATGGCTTATTGCGCATTTCAAACCCTTTCTTTTTTTCTGGCATACCTTCTGCTTTGTTACCAAAAGACAAAGAGTCTGCGAGTCTTTAATCATCACAATTAGAGACGGAGAAATCTGAACATCTTCTCTACACCCTCGGTTAAGTCCCCAGTGCAATTCAGCACTCGTGTGTATCTGTCTGTCTCAGAGAGTTCTGGAAGCAATTGTTTTTTCCCAGCAGGACTTTGCTACCTCCTGAGGAATGCTGGCTGTGCTTGGTTCTTAAACGTGCCTGTGGGCATCCACGTGGGCACGCGGGCACACGAGGCCTCACCCCAACGCAGAGCTTCTGCCTGGGCGCTGTTACTGAAAGATCAGCGGCAACTGAAATTTGGAATACAAATGGTTTCAATTAGGTCTGGAGGTTAGCGTCACACACTGTGTTCCTCTTCCATGTAGCTAGAGAGGTCAATGTTCACGCTTTACCGTAACAGCCTCAAAAAGCACACCGGGATGGACGGCGACTGAAGTCAGTTTAAGTCTTAGGTTAAAAAATAGCTCCTCTATCTACAATACGCCTACGAATGTTCCTTGTGAAAAGGACAATTTTCAATATGGAACCTAATGCCTGTGACAGGAAACTCCGGAGGGGATAGATAGGGTCCGTTTCTATCAAACATTTAAGTAGCAAGGAATTAGCCGGGGTTTGTACATCAGTAATTTTGACATCTGGGTTTTGTTATACGAATGTGTGCTATAATTCAGTCACCATCCACCCTAATATCAGCTTTTTTTTCAACAGCTTTTTCGAACTTCCAATGCGTGTCAAACTCCATTCTGAGCTCTGGATCCAAAGCCATCGGTGGCTCCCCATTGCCCATGAAATAAAGTCCGTTCTTCTAAGTCCTCTGCGATCTGCTCCGGACCTCACTTCCCAACATTCCCCTACATTCACCTTCAGATCTACTTGCTACTCCTGATATACACGCTGTGTTTAACCAACTCTGCCTCCGCTGATGCTCTATATCCTCTGCTCACTGGTCTCTTCCTGTCCAAATCATGTGCTCCCTCGGGCATAGCACACACATCATCTCCTCTTTAAGCCCTCCCCATATATAGGGCATCTGTGTTATCTGTGTGTTCGTATCTGTGTCCCACTGGTGCTTATGACATTGGGAACTAAAGATGTCTTCTCTTACAGACAGTGACTAAGGAAAAGCAATGCCACTTGACCCGAGCTAACGCCAGCCCTTGCTGTGCTCTTTAGTCCTCTCCTGACAGGAGCTGTTGTAAACACACACAATTCAAATTGATCGCAAAGTTAAGTGCAGACTCTTGGGAAAGACGCAAACTTCACAGAGTCGATGAAGCTGACGTCGGAGACCTGTCTAATCGCATGCTAAGCCATCAACACATGACAGTCGAAGAAGAGAACACCAGTAGGCATGATGACTCTGAAGGGCTCCAGAAAACAATCTGAACGCCGAGCAATCATGAGAGCCTTTGGGAAATTAATAAAGCCCTCGAACATTTTTGAGGAAAAAAGACTGCCTTTCGATTAGTTCGTGAAAGTTGAAAGAAGGTTGTCTTCTGCTCTCATACGGTTTTGTCTGACAATTATGCAAAAAAAATTCCGGAATCGACCCTGGATTCAGTCTTCGTTCATTCTAAAAATTAGTAGAAATTGTGTTAAATCAAAGATAAAACCATTTTACTCATAATTTGAAATGTGATGTTTCAAGATGGAGCCTCAAACTATTTTTTCACACTGTTTACTAGTTAATGCTCCCATTCCAACAGGCTTTTCTCAGAAGCAATTGCCTTCTATTCAGAGAAGGAAGCTCTTTATCCTCTAGCTCGTGTTATAGCTACTGATGAACAGGTATTAGCCCCTTTGCCATCCTGAGACCAGGCCTGTGTCCTGAGGATTGGAGCCTTTGGGGTCAGGCTGCCTACAGTGAAACCTCGGCTCCATGGGCTCCATGTCCTTCTTCAAGCCGTGTGACCTTGGGCAGGTTCTTTACCGTTTCTGTACCTTAGTTCCCCATCTGTGAAGTGAGGACAATAAAAGTGTGCACCCCATAAGACTGTTTTAAAGACAAAATTATTCAATAGAAATAGAAGTGCTTGAACTAATGCCTAACCTGTTAATTACTCCATAAATGCTAACCTTTTTTAATGTTGTTATTTCCACCCCTGCCATGTGTAGTGGGTAACAATCCTTGCCTAGTCCTGAAGGTTCCTCCCATGAGGCTCCTGTCATCATCCCTGTCTTCCATTAACTTGCTTAACCCTGGGCAGGAGATGTGACTTTATCTGATTAGAGGTTTGGTAGAAAATAGATTGAACATACTGGCCCTGACTCAGTGCCCTCCTTTTCCTCTTGGGAGCCAGCTTCTCACTCTCCCCTTGTGGGGAGCAGGTCTGGGGGCACCCAGCACCTCTGCGACTGGGTCGATTTGTCTAATTTGAAAAGTCAGTTAATAAGCCCATTTGCTCTTATTCCAAGCTGCATCTTTCAACCACTCAGTCCTAATTGTGAGGTTTTGGCCTCCATCTGCCTTATTCTTTGCCTTATTTTTCAGATAGTTCAGAACTCGAGTGTGTGGAGTGGGGCGGGCATTTACTGGAGGTCAATGTCTCCACTAAGAGTCCTGGCTGGTAATTCAGTTAGTGTTGGCTGGATAAATGAATAAAGAAAGGCATAATTTCTAGATTCTAGTTTTGCTACTTGAGACATTATTCTTCCGATAAGAAGGACTACACTATAGCAAGCAAAACCCTTATTGTGTTCAGGTCCAGTGAGTCCCATTAAAGGGTTAGTAGATCATCCATCAAATACATTCCTGTGTGCAACGTACGGTCACCCAGACTGGGAGGAAGGGATATTAAAAATACAGCAGCTACCCCCAAAATTCCTTCCCCAATTGCCATTTCAACCTGGAGGTCCCAACTCCTCAACTGTTTTTTCAAGGATGCCAGCTCTGAAAATAGAATATGCCTCATATCGGACCTTCTCTGGCCAGAAATTTGCTTTGTGCATTGAGACCGGCGAAGTGGTCAGCCTCTGCTGGTGGTTCGATGGCTATTGATATTTACGTTTGCGCAACTTCCTTCTCTCTGCTGGAACCGTCTTTCCCCTAAGCAAGCTCCGTTTCTCTCTCAGGCGTGGCCTGTATCCGACGTGTGCGTGAGCCCTCCCCAGCCTGGTACTCCTCATCACCTGCGGTCCCCACTGCTGGGCTTGTGACACGCCTACGCGAGGCCAGAAGGAACCTCCAGGCTCCTCGGATGGCGATGCTGTGGGCACCGTCTCTCCGGCACCACCGGGCTGCAGCGGACCCACATCCCCCACTTCCCTTTCCCTGGTTCCTTCAACTTTCCGGGCCCATCTGGACTTGCTTCCGGCACCTGCCCTTTATGAAACTGGCCCAGCTGACGTTCGAACTCTGTGCCTGGCTGACCCCAGTGACCAGACTCCAGAAGCCTGAGCTCAGCCTGCTCCGCCTGACCTCTCCGGCCCTGCGGGGTCCAAGACGCCTGGCCCCTGAGCTCCCCGCTGACTGGTTCCCTAACTGCCCAGCAGCACGCCCAGGCCTGCCACTACCTCCTCCATGCTGAGCCCTCCCCAGGTAGCCCAGCCCGGGACGTCCAGCAGCGCCTCACGGAAGCATCACGTCCTTCTGACTGTCACAGAACCAGCCTCCTCCTACTCATCCTTAGGTACTTAAGAGGGCAGTCACCTGCCTCTCCTTGTCGCCCGCCCCACTCAGCTCTACTGCCCAAACCCGGAGCCCTCAGCCCCAGCCACGGCAAGCTCCCATGCCCCCAGACTCCAGCCTTAAGCTTCCTGAATCACGGCCTCCCCCTCCCAACTCCCTGGGTGGACCTAGTCTAGGAATGACAAGGAAGCGCCATATCTTATGCCAACCTTTTCCAGTGGGAATGGCTGCCTACGACACTGCGTGGAGGCTGTTTCTGGGCTTACGGGAAAGAATGATGGGATCGCTTAGCGATGTCTACGTGGGAGCAGGAGCAGGGAGCAGTGGTCTGTCTGCTGAGTGTTCGCCATCCGTTTGATAGAGCTTCTGCCTCAGTTTCCCTAAGCAGCTCTGACCCCCCCACTGACTCTGAACTCTGCCCTCATCGCTGGAGCCCAAATTCCTTTCGTCTCTGCTGGTTGAAGTAACCCAATTTCCTATCTACTCTGCTTCTAGAAGGGTCCTGCCCACAGTGGACTGATCACTGGGAACCATGCACAATCACTGCTTGCTCTTTTTAGGTATGTTGGTTTGCTCAGCACCTCCTGCCACCCGCTTCCACCCGCAAAACGGGGTTCAAGGTCATAAGGAGGTATGACTTCACACCTGCTAGGAAGGCAAGAACCAAAAAGTCAGACAATAACAAGTGTGAGTGAGAATGTGGAGAAATTAGAGCCCCATACCCTGCCAACGGGGATGCAAAACGGTATAGCCGCTTTGGAAAGCAGCCTGGAAAATTCTCAAACAACTTGATTGAGCAATTGGACCCTTAGGCATATACTCAAGGGAAATTAAACGTATGTCCACGTAAAAACTTATACGTGAATGTGTATAGCAGCATTATTTATAATAGTCAAAAAGTAGAAACAACCCAAATGTCCATCAAATGATGATGGATAAACAAAATGTAGTTATTTCTATTCACTGGAACATTATTCAGCCATAAAATATGAAATTATTTATTCCATATTTTGGAACATAAATGGAATATTATTTAATTGTACCTACATGTGGTTGCATAGTGAAGCAAGCTACTTTGCAGAGAGGTAGGAGAAGAGAGAGAGAGAGAGAGAGAGAGAGAGAACTGACACCTTCTACTTAGATGAAAACATTTTCCTAAATGAAAAGACCGCATATTATTTGATTTCATTTGTATGAAAGTCCAGAATCGAAAAATCTACAGAGACAAAAAAAAAATCCGTGGCTGGCTAAGGTTGGGGAGGGAAGGAGCGGGTAGGGTGCAGGGTTTCCTCTTGAAATGAAAATGTTCTAAGATCAACCATGGCAATGGACGCACGACTCTGCGTGTGCACGAAAAACCACCGACTCGTCCACGATAGATAAGAAAACTCTACGTTGTGTGATCATATCTCAATACAGCTGTTTAAAAGAACATACGAAACAAGCCCCACCCACGCCCAGAACTGATTTTGCCTCTGTATGGGTGACATCTCCACTATCAAGAATGCAGGCTATTCCAGAGGGATCTCAAAGGACTGAAGGCCACAGGCGTCCTGGGCCTCGGAAATGGTGCGTGACGAGGAAGGAAAACACCTTTGCTGCTCTCACGCTCTGTCCTTCTCTGTCTCTGTCTCACCTGTCTGCAAAGCAGCTTTCCTCGTGCAGCCGCGTGGAGGCAGCTGGTCCTGCTCCCCTGAGCATCCATGAACTCCATCCAAGGTAACACCCCTCACGGAGGCCGGAACCCCATAGTCTCCGTCCCAAGTGCCCACGGAAGGATTCGTCCAGCCCACATTGCAGACGGGCCTCCTTCCGGGCTCCGTTCTTTCTGAGGTGCCACAGAGGCAAGCGGTTGCTGAGAATGTGAGTGGAGACATGTCCTCTAAGCCAGAAACTGGCAAGATGCTAAGAGATGCTGAGGAGCACTCAGAACAACTTGGTCCCTTCACCCCCGAGGCGGCAGCTGCACACGGGGTGTTTGAGTTCTCGGGACCCTACTCCCAGAACCCTGGTTTGGGTGGGGAGACGTGGAAAGAGCCAGAAGCTCCCAGCAGGGGTGCCTCGCTGTCTCGAGAAGGGCACAGAGAGTTCTTTACGATCAGTTTCCAGGAGCCAGAGGGAGCTGAGGGAGGTGGAGGCAGGCACAGATACAGTCCTCTTCACCAGTGACTCGGCCTAAGGACCCGTGCCTACACGGCCAGGCCAACGGCTGTCACAAGAGCGAATTCTTCCTTCCTTCTCGGGCCTCGCAAGCACCTTCGGACGGCTAAGTCTCTCACGGAGGAAGCGACCAAATGACATTTGCAGAATGGTGTCATCAAGAGTAGCGTCCCTGAGATGGTGGCCGCAGGGGAAGGGACGCGAAGACGTGGGTTGCAGCCCCGCCCTTGACCTTCATCTGAGAGGGAAACCATCTTCCTCGGCCTCTCCGTCTCCCGCCTCATCTCCCGCACCTGCTCCTCTCCACACGCTGGGCGCCCTCCTCCCCCTGCAGACCGCCTCCCCGTGCTGCCTCCATCAAGGCCGCCCCCACACATACCGCCCGAGGGGCTGTGCAGCCCAGAGTCCCCTCTTCTCTGAGAAGACCCCTAAGTCTCAGAGGTGAGGCCCGCAAAGCTATTTCTGCCCCTGGCCAGAGCTGATCGTCCCAATAGTAGGTGCCTGACACAAACTGGGCCGGCCAGTTTCTCCTGCAAATGTGAACTTGGGAAAAGAGAGTCACAAGGACTGGAGCTGGAGGGGCAGAATCACGTTGGTGGCAGCCCAGGAGAGCCTGCTGCCTGTGTCTGCCTCAGTCCCAGGTCCTCTTGGTCCTGTGTCAACTGGAATTAGTATTATTGCTACTTCTTTGCTTAAGGGAGCCAGTTTCAATCCCGTCGGCTGTTACTAAAAGAACTCAGAAGCTCACTAAACCACTCTCTCCATGTTTCTATCCCAGACTCCCTGGGGAGACAACCTGGCTCGACCTCGCCTCTGGAATGGCTTTTCCTGGGTCAGTGTTCCCCCCCAAGGCCAATCGGCGGTGGCTGGGGAAGGCAGGGTCACTTCGACATGTGGCTATAGCAGCCCGACCTTTGGGAGCACTGGGGACAGCTCAGGGCCGAGGAAGGAAGACACCTTTCTAGGTGGGCTTGGGAGGCCCCCACGAAGGTCCCCTACAGTGAGCCCACGCGGGGGTGGGGAGCCAGGCGGAGATGAGGGTGTGAGGAACCTGTTCTGACTGAGGCGAAGGGCCTGTGATGGAAAGCGCTGGTATTCGGTTTGACTTGCGCCTATAAAGCCTTTCTGAGGCAGCAGAAAATCTTTCTAGAATTCCATCTCCAGTCGGCTCTGCAATTCTTCTCACCTTGCAGCCTTGGTGTCTGGAGGCTGCCGAGATGTGCGATTCAAGGTGAAGAATCGCAGTGCTGACTAGCACATTTCTGTAAGAAATAACTTATTGGTTATTCAGAGATCTGTCCAAAGCTGTGAGTCTAATTAGCTGTAATATCCTATTTGCAGCAAAGCCTAATGTGAGAACACAGACACATGCAAGGAAAACACATTTGGCTAATTTGCCCTGTGCAAACAATGCTCCTTACTTCTGCTGCAGCTTCCAGGTCTCCCCACTCAGCAGCCAGAGCCTCGGCTTCCTGGAGAGAGCCAAGGCCTGTCTCTCTGATGATGAGAGTGGGTCCCGGGGTGTCCTGCCTGCCACGCTCTGGGCTCCAGAGGATGGGAGCTGGCTACTTCTTTCCATCCTCGCCAAAGTCACTGTCAGAGGTGGAGAGAGTAGTGGAGTTAGACCCGGACGGGCCACCGAGAAACACCTGGCCCAGCCCCCTCATTTTATCATTTTATTCGTTTGTTTGTTTAGTAGCAAAATAGACAAAAACATAAAATCGACCATTTTAACCACTTTTAAGTGAACGATTTAGTGGCATTAAATAAGTTCACATTGTCGTACAACCGTGACCGTCATCCTTCTCCAAAATTCTTCCATCATCCCAAATGGAAATTCTGTAACCGTTAAAAAATAACTCCCCGTTCCCTCCTCCGCCAGCCCCTAGCAGCGGCATTCTACTTCCTGTCTCCGTGAGTGCGCCTGCTCTCGGTACCTCACATAAGCCAAGTCATGTGACATCTGTCCTTTTGTGTCTGGCTTATTTCACTTTGCATATTGTCTTCGAGGTTCGTCTATCTTGTATCATGTGTCAGAATCTCGTTCCTTTCCAAGCTGAATAACATTCCATCGTGTGAACATAACCACATTCTGTTTTCCATTCATCTGTGGGTGGACATTTGGGTTGTTTCCACCTTTTGCTATAGTGAATCATGCTGCCATTAACTTTGGTTTACAAGTTTATCATTTTTCGATTTCTTGCATAGGTAACCTATGCTCATCGTAGAACAATAAGAAAACACACATACATGAAAAAGCAAATCTGAATCATCCTTAACCTCACTGTTGAGAGGTCTCCCTATGAACATAGGGAGACCTCTCAATTAATGCTGACCCTCCTCAGCCAGAGGCACGCCTGATGCTCCCAGTGCTCTGCCCCCATGGAGTGCCCCAGTCCCGGAAGAGCTCTGCGTGTGCCGTGATTTACCAGACGGACTAATTCACGCTGTGCGTTACTGAAAGAACTCAGTGTTCACGGGGAATGGGGCTAACTGACTCTCCAGCAGAGGCCACGCTGACTGATGACTGAATGGGGCAGGTATATATAAGGGCAGGATAGCAAACCCAAGAATTTGATACCTGGTATTTCGGGTGTACTTAAGTGCTATGAAGTATGTGCTTAATAAATAATTGTTAAAATACAGAGGGAAGGAGGAAGGGAGGGAGGGAGGGAGGGAGGAAGAATAAGAGGGAGGAAATCTGGAGTCTACTTCTCCTCCTCCCTATTCTGATGCCCCATACGTCCCTCACCTCGCTTCGTCCTTCCCCCAAGTTCAGTTGAAGGGAGCCTTCCTAAACAAGAGAATGCCAGGGCAAGGAGAAACATGGCACCAGCTCGGTCTCTTCCCAAGCTCCGCATTCATTAGGCCATGAGCTGGGAAGTGCAGGGTGATTTATGGGGCCCTGAGCCTCCATCATTTAGCGCAGCGTGATGAATTAGGGTGGTAATGCATTAAAGGCAAAGCCCTAATGCGGTGTGATGTTCCAGCTTGGAGAATTTATGGAGATAAAATTGTGAATATATAAAGAGAGTGGGGAAAATGGCCCTGGCTGTAGGAGAGGCTGGGGAGGGAGGACTCGCTCTAGGGGTCAGGGGGTGGGCCCTAAGCCCAGACACCGCAGCTGCAGGACTCTGCTTGGTTTAAACAGATCCACACTTGCCCAGCATCTCTGGATTCGGACCACACAGATTCCGAACAACCTCCGCCCCACAGCAGCAGCCGAGGGGTCGCTAAGTGCAAGGTCTGATTTAACCCCAATACAGCACGGCTCCGGCCCTCGAATGCCACCGCGATCGCTGTCTCCAGACTTTTCCAGAGACCGTAAACCCCTGGAGAGCAGAGACTATTTCTTCTCAGCTTTGTATCCCCAGCGGTCAGCCACCATGAAGGGGAGAATGGGGCGCAATCTGTGCTCCATCAGCGTTTGTTAAGTGAACGAGTCATTTGTGTTTCATTGATTGACCCAAGAAATACAGATATCAGCCACAGGCAAAATAGCTACAACCCAACACTGAGCGTGGCCGTCCCGCGGGAAGGTACGAAGAGCTGTGCGGGGTCAGAGGATGTAAGCAAAGAGCAGGCGAGGGGCTCCGCGAAGACTTCACGGAGGAATGGAGGTCTTAAAGAATGGCTTGGGGCCGGTTTGGAGGGTGTGAGGCTGGAGGACATGCTCAGATGGGGGAGGGGTGGCACCCCCTGGAATCTAGAATTGCTAGAGAGAGAAATGGAGGAAAGGGGGCCCGGAGCCAGAGCTCGCCCTGCGACACCCGCGTGGGATCGGTGCCACCTCTCCAAGCTGAGGCACACGCGAATACACATCACGTAAGCGCGTTTGCAGGGACACATAGGTGCGCACGCACACGGACACATGGGCACATGATCGCTTACAAAGAGATCCCAAGCGGCTCTAGAACACTCAGCCGCCTCCGCTTTACAGGCGGGGAAGTCGAGGCCTGGCAAGGTTCGATGGATGGTGCAAGAAGCATAAGCAGACCCGGAGCCTCAGGCTCTGAGATGGCTCACCTGCCATCAGACTCTCCCTCCCTCCCTCCCTCCCTCTCTCCCACCCCTGCCCCGCCACACACACCTGCCAAGACATCCACATCTCAGCAAACGACCCCGTCCAGTCTCCAGGCTGAAAACTCAGAAGTCGCCCTTCCTCTCTCGTCCCTCGTGCCCAGAGTCAGCTCAGCGTCGGTCCTACAGTCTGTGCCTTCAAAACCTTCCCAGACTTGACCTTTTCTCCCTCGTGCCACTGTGCAGCCCAGGACGAGCCGCTCTCTGGCTCTCTTCCGGCCGCTTGGCCGTGACCCCCGCCCATCTATAACATAATCTGTATTTTAGGAATCTCATATCCTCTTCCTCATTCGTTGGGGCTGAAACAAAACCTGAGCCAAAGCCGTTCCCGCCGTCTGCCCGCCTCCGTGCTCCCCGTCCCGTTCACTCCCCCACTCCGTCCTCGCCCTGATCCCCGCAGCGTCTCTCCAGCCTGGTCCCGTCTCGGGGACTTCGTGCTGGGTATTCCTTCCCTCAGAGTCCCACGCGATGGCTCCCTTCTCATCACTTGGCTCGTAACTCATCGTCCCCTCCGAGAGTGGCCTTCGCTGACTCCCCCAGGGCCCCAGGGGAAGCAGTCCCTTCCCCCCACGCCATTCTCTACCCGTAAAAGCATATGTGCCTTTTACGTGTTGGTTTTTCTTCCTAGGACCAGCTGGCCTGGGTGGGACTGAGCTAGGACTCGGCGCCTAAGACGAGCTGGCCCTGCCAGAACTAGGCTAGGACCAGCCGGCCCGGCCAGGACTTTACAAGCACAGGTACCATGACAGAGAGTCAAACCAAATGCCGTGGGAGTCCAAAGCCACAGATTTAATAATGACAGTCCTGGAGAATAGGAAAAGCCTAAAAGGACATGCTGGTTAGCCGGCCCTGCGGGATGACAAGTAGACAGCTGACCTTTCTACGTCGCTGCCTGGCAACACCCTTGTCTCCCTCCGATGGGATACCGAGCCCTCCACGGTCGGGGTGATCATGAAAAGCCCCAATCTCTACTCCTGCACACGCCCCAGAAAGCTGGATTCATAACCTACGGCCCTTGTCCCTGAAGAGCACCTGGGAGGCTGACAGGCCTCACTGCCTGCATGTGGCTTCACTCCAGGGCAGTCGCCAGGCTTGGCAGAGGCCCCTGTGCTCAGGCCGTGGGCAGCTGTCGAGGCCCACGTAGCTGCCCTCCTCCCGGCCCACGTGTGGTGAGCCTCCAGGCCACTTGTTCCCTGTTGGGGACCCTCAGCCCCAAACAGAAATGGAGGTGACCCTTCTGAGGAACCGGCTGGCTGCAGGGAGGGTGGCAGTGGATATTCTTTCATGGTCTTTCTTGGCCCTTTGTCCTCCCAGCACAAAGCGTTCATGATGGAGAAACCTCCACATCTTTAAGGAGAGACTAGGGCATGAGAGCTGGCGGGGAAAGAGGCCTTTCTGTCACCGTCGACCTTGCAGCTCTTATGTCACTGAGATTTCTGTCGAACAACTGGACTGGGAAGCGGCTGGAGGAGTGCACTTATGAACTGGAAGTGGTCCAGGAATGCTGAGCATCCAGGTGCATCTGGAATGTTCAGCTGGAAAAATTATAGTCCACAGGCCAATCCGCCTTCGACCTGTTTTTATGTGCTCAGCAAGATAAGAGTGGTTTTCGTATTTTTAAAGAGTTGTAAGACAAACAAAGAATACGCAGCAGAGACATATGTGGCCTGCATGGCCTGAAATAGTTACCATGGAGCCTTGTACAGAATCACCCCGGTAAGTGGAAGTGCTGTAGATCACAAAATGCACAAAATTCGCAAGAAAAGATAGACACAGGTGAATCCCTGGGGGCAAACATCTGTCTCCCGCTGAGAACGAACTGCCTTAGCGGGCCCCCAGCTCCCTCCTCAGCCGATGGTGCCCTGCCTGCTGATCGTGGGATGTGGCCGGCCAAGGTCATGAGAGCAGTTTCCTAGGCCGAAATGAACAGAGGTCGTGCAACGTGGAGGAACGTGATGCTCAATTTTACTGCAGCGTGGCTGGGGCACGGTACCCAGATATTTGATCAAACACATCTGGATGTTGCTGTGACGGTATATTTTAGACGAGCTTAACGTTTAAACCAGTAGACTTTGAGAAAAGCAGATTGCTCTCCATAATTTGGGTGTATCTCGCCCCATCGGTTGAAGGCCTTAAGGGACAAAAGCCTGACCTCCCCTGAGGAAGAGAGACTTCGGCCAGCAGATGGCCTTTGAACTTGCTGATGTGAGGGCTGCCAGCCTCTCCAGTTCCGTGAATGAATTTCTGCAAGTAAGTAACCTTACGTCTCTCCATCTCTCCTCTCCATGGCAGTACGGGCCCGAAGACCTGGATTCTTGTTCTGGCTTATCTCTTTCTTACTCTGTACCTGTCCTATCTGAGCCTCAACTTTCTCATTTGCAAAGTGGAGCTATGCCAGCCTTGACTTTTGGAGTGTAACCTCGGACATCAAGTGAGGTGGGGTCTGTGAAAAGAGTTTGTAAACTGTAAATGACAAGGCTTTGACGCTAGCTGTCAAACCACTATGTTATGCCCCCAGAGAGAGGTAGAGGCAAAAATCTCAGAGAAAAACTGGATGGTCCACCAGACAGATGACTCAGCAAAGGTCTTCCTTCTAGGCTTCGCCTGCATGGGTCAGCGGCGTGTGTGTGAGTTGGGCACGTGGGGGGAGGAGGGAGGAGAGCATCCGTACCTGGTGGACGGCCCTCGACATCTGCCCAAACTTTCCATTTCGTGGTGAAGCCTGGGAGGCTGTCCCAGGGTGACCCAGCCTCCTTTCCCGTGGCCTGTCTGCCTGGCCTGCTGCCCAGTTTAGAGCACAGCTGAGTTGGTCCTGTCTGGTCTTGGCATCTTATCTGTTCTGCCTTTTTAAGGATCCGGAAGGATTAAGTCCTCATTTTATCCAAAAACGCCTGGGCATTGAGGCTCTTCGGAGTCGCCTGCAGGCCCCGGGTCTAGGAGCTGTTGCCCAAAACTGGAAGATCAGGCAAATCTGGATTGCTGCCCTTCCTCCACACCTGGCAGGTCACCGCGAGGCTGGCTCAGAACAGGTTGCGGTTTTCCATTGATTTTTCCTCTCTTCTTTTTTAAACACTTCTGTTTCCTACAGCTGATATTCCTTGGTGTTTACTCTCATCAGTGTAAAGCCCTTATTCCTCAAATATTTGCTTAACATTTTTTGCAGAGCAAAGGAGAAATCCTCACCGGCCTCTGCAAACAGCTGCTTCCCAAGGCAGGGGAGGCAGGGGAGAAATGTACCCGAAGACAGGCTACGTCCAGCAGGTCCGTGGTCCCAGTGCCCCTGGCTGAGCCTGGGAGTATTCTTCAGGCAGCCACAGGGCTGCGGCCCATTGCCAAGGCCATCACATTGCTGACCGCAGAGCCCACTAATTGATAAGTCACCGGGGGCCGTGAAGGCCATGGAGGTTGTTAGAGAAAAGGTCATCCCACTCAGAAGTACCCAGTGGGAAGTGCCTGCAGCCATGAGACATGCCGCTGGGGCCTCTCTCAGCTGGGCGTTGCTTCTTTGGTGAGCTCTGAGAACAGGACTGGCCCACAAGTAGCCGGAGGGGGTGGGCAGCACCCCAAGGCAGGGATCTCCAGCAGCTTCTTGTAGGTCTATTGTGTGGTATCTCCTGTGGTACCTTCTCCTTGAGTTAACTCCTTACACTTGTTAAACTCCTCGAGGTTTTCAAAACACTCACACACATATTTGAATGGCTTCTCAGTTCCCGGATGGAAGGCAAGGCAAGCATTGGTATGATTTCACAGAAGAGCAAACCGAGGTGTTGAAAGCATAACAGTTGCTTAAGGTCTGAATGCAGGGTGACTCTGCTGTCACCCAGGTCCCTCGCTCCCCAGGGAATCAGGTCGGGGCCAGGCTCCTGCCATATCACACCTTGGTCTACCCACCCTGCTGCCCACAATGCTGTTGGTGTAGGTTTCACTCGCGAAGAACCCTCTTCTCAAATCTGCTTCTAGCAAACCGAACCTAAAGCAGCTGTGATGAGGATTAAATGAGGTTATGCAGGTCAAACGGTGCCTGACATATGGCAGGTGTTTAAAAAAAGGGACCGAGGAGGATTAGTATTCCTGCTAGAGGCAGTGCCTGGTTGGACCAGCCATTGGCCTCAGGCTACGGCTGCATAAAATGCACCACCCCCGGCTGAGCTCCCCCTGCCAGGCCCAAGAAGAGTAGTAACTAAGCCGGAAGCTGAGTGTGTGCCGAGTTCACAGCCACCTTACAAGGGGTCTGTGAAATGCCACCCGCGGGAGCACTATCGTGAATACGGAGCTCTAAGTAAGCAGGAAGGCTCGTTCGTAATAAATAAGCCCTCTGCCAGAAGGGAAAGAGAAGATGCAAACCTGCACATCGAGGAGAAAGCTGATCTCATGAGCCAAGTGCAATGCGAGAGACTCTGAAAAATCTCCATTTGCTAAACTCGCAGCTTGCCCCGAGCCCCCTGTGCTCCCCCATTCAAGATCCAGTCCTTGGAGTTTCCAGCACAGGTTTAGAGTCAGTGGACCTGGGTTCAGCTTTGGGCTTCGTCACCCACAAGAGGAGACGCGTCAATATTAAGCTCACATGTTAAGTGCAGCGCACGTGACTCGGTACCAGGATCTCCAGGCAGCGCCACGTGGTCCGTGCCGGACCCAGCCTCACTCCACACTTAATATTTTCGTGCCATGAAAACCATCAACTGCCAGATTCTTAGAGACGGGAGCAGATGGTGGCTGCAGGGCTGGGGGCGGGGGGATCGGGGGTTCCCGTTTAACGGGGGCAGGGTTTCGGTTTCGGAAGATGGAAAGAGTTTTGTGGCTGGACGGCGATGACGATTGTACAACACTGTGAACGTACTTAATGCCACTGAACGGGACACTTAAAAATGCTTAAAGCGGGAAATTTTATGTTATGTGTATTTTACCACAATTAAAAAGAAAAACACACACGTGAGCCAGAGACAAGGGGGGCTTCGATGCCCAGAAGAAACAGATGCTCAGAAACAAGGCCGGGTGCTGGGAGGTGCAGGAGGAGGACCTGGGGCCTGGCTGCCTGGTTTCCCACGAGGCCCCTGAGCAATTACCTCTGACAGTCAGTCAACAAACAAGCATTGCCAGGTCTGCCCGGGGCGCTGGGGACACAAAGGTGAGCGAGAGCTTCCGCGCTCCCCGGGGCCCCAACGGGAAGGCCGACAGGTGCAGGACAGACAGTCCTGTGTTGTGGGAATGCAGGTGGGGGCCCCCTCCGCGTGGGGAGCGGCAGGTTTACCTGGGGGAGCTCCCAGAAGGGGTGGGGCCTTCCCTGAGTGTTGGCGGAGTCGAGAGAGTGTTCGAAGGTCGGGGTGGGAAGCAGGCTCAGGGGTCAGGGGGAAAACCCATGAGGCCTCCCTCGCTCTCCCTACCCACCTCCCCATTTTCCTGACTACAGCTCTGGGGCGCACAGACCCTCCGCCCCCAACGCCTGGACTGTCCACTTGGTGGCCCACTTAAGAATTCACCAAATAAGTAATTATTACTAAGACTAACTTGGCAAGAAAATGAACATTTCCTGGAGGAAAACGAATTACTTATGCAACGAAAAGCATGTCTTTAGCACCCTCCGGGAACAGAGCTGCTCTGGCAGAGGGACAGAGGGACAGCGCGTGGCCATGATCGCTGCCGGCCTCTATGTCTCTGTTTCTATGACCTGTGGTTTCTAGAGAAACCAGGGCCACTGCCTGCAGGTAAATACCTGCCCGCATAGCTCGAGAGCAAGATGTCACCTCTGTGGTTCTGCAAGGCCTCTGCTGTGTTTCAAGGGAGATGTAAAGCAATGCTCTGGCCGAGACTCCCAGAGGGTAGCAGTGGGCCCCTCTGGAGACGAGACGCCCACTGTCCGGCATCACATCGCACCTCATCCCAAGCCTTGCTCTGCCCTTCACCCTGGCAGTAGACTTGTCTGGTCAGTGGGCCTGGGAAAGATTTGTTACGGCCGTGGCCAAGTTCAACCCTTTTGCTTCTCTCTCTCTTCACACCCCCTCCCTCCCTCCCTCTCTCTCTCTCTCTTTGCTACTCACTGTCATCAAGTTTCATTTCCCCAATAGAGAGTTTTACAGCCATAATAATATAGTCCATCTTCTGGAGCTTAAGGCACTTTTACATATTATCTCATTTGTCTTTGCGATATCTCTGTAAGGTAAAGACTTGACAGAAATAGCAAAAGAAGAGGCGAGAGCTATAAAAGACCGTGCATGAGGTTCGGTGCCAGGAGAGGTGCTGGAGGGTCCATGGGACTGAAGGCTGCCGAAGACCTACGAGCTGGGTACACAGACAGGACTTTGTGTTGGCCATATGTAGCCCTCCAACATGCGTAAAGATGGGTCATTTTAGAAACAGAAGGTGTGCCATGGAATCAACTGCGAAGGAAAGAATTAACTTTGCCTCGAGCATCCTCTCTGAAGTGACTATATGAAATTTTGCTCAGCCTTGAGGGATGGCTCGGATTCTTCTAGAAAGACTGGAGGAAGAACAGGAATGAGCTGGAGTAGAGAGGCCCCAATGTCCCAGCGCACTGAGCTCGTGGGACTGGATGACCAGGTGTGTGACGCAGGCAGTGGTCAGTGAGAGAGGACTAGGGATCAGGGAGGAGACTTGAATGTCAGTCCACAGGCTCAGTGGGGAGCCGCCACTGCTGGGGTCCAGGGAAGAGACCATGAGGGCCTGGATTGGGGCAGGGTCACAGGAATAGCGACAGGATTCCAGAAGCCTCATTGGCTTGTCCAACTAGAGAAAGGTCACAGTTTGTGCTCAATGCTGTGAGTGTCCCAAGGGGTATGAGGCATGGCCCTGCCCCCATGGAGCTTATAACCCAACCGGAGAAATAAGATCAACAGACATCGAACCATTGAAAAGCAATTACCTTAGAAGATGTAGCCCTAAGTCTAACTGAAATAAAATTTCAAAGCAAGGAAAGAATAAACGGGGCCGAGATTGTCCCAGAAGTCATCAGGAGAGCGGTGAGGGTGAACTCTACCTGCCTGGTCCTTTCTGCCGCAAAACTCAGGTTCCAGCTTTGCTTCTCAAGCCTAGAACCTCTTGAGAGACACTGGCTGGCCTGGGGGACTCTAGAGAGCCTGAAGCATGCTGGTCTTCAACAATTAGTTTCAAATGAATGAATGAATGAATGAATGAATGAATGAATCAGAACCTGAACACTTTCTCATTCCCCTCCGTCACCCATCACAGGCAGCACACCACGTTCCTGTGTCTGAGTGAATGAACGGCTCGCCTTTGGCCAAACGCCGCCGTGCTAAGTATCCTGTATTATCTCTCACTTGCCCAGCGGCCCTATCCGGCTGCTCAACCGCATCCGACAGCCGAGGAGGTGGAAGGTCAGGGAGGCTGGTAGTGCCGATGATGGTACTAGTGTCAGCGATTGCTCAGTCTCCCTGAGTGCCGATGATGTGCTGGGCGTGGTCTACATGATCTAAACACACTATCCCATTTCATCCCACAAGGACACGGAGCCATTTCGAAGGTAAGACAACCGAGAAAAAATTAAGCGACGTGCCAAGGTCACACAGCGTGGGATGGGTGAAGGAGAAGGATGGGCACTAGGAAAGCGTGGGCCATGGACGAAAGCAGGAAGCAGGAAGTCGCCTGGTTCCCTGGTCGCCTGGGGCCCAGCCCTGGAGAAGTGGTCAGTGGCTGCAGGTGGCCTTGGGCCCCCACCTCTCCACACTCAGACTCGTTGAGATCGTTGAGATCGCTAAGTGCGTCACCTCCTCTCACAGCAGCACAGGGAGCCGCAGCTCTTTAGTCATGATACGGCTGTGGGGAGGGCTGGGGGGAGGGGCAGAAGCGGGAGACTTAATTAGTTCACAGCAAACAGAGCAGCAGGGAGCTGATGGCTTGTGACAAAGGCTGAGCCAGCCCCCAGAAAGTTCTGTCCTTCCACACCAGCACTGGTGGAAGGGCAGGGGCCTTCTTCTTCCCACGGGGGCCAGAGCCACCACCCAGAACAGAGAGGGGTGGAAAAGGCGCCCCTCTGAGTTGCTCCGGGCGACCACTATCAGCAACCTTTGGGTCCTGACCTCTCTCCGCCGGGGTGTGGAGGAGGCTCGCATGTCCGTCGGGGCCCCGGGCCTCTCGTCCCTGTTCCATTGCCTAGATACTCTGAGAGGCTAGATACACCGGATCCCCATCTGTGGCGGGCAGCAGACGGGCCCGGGCAGGCAGGAAGACAGTCTAAATACAAATCCTGGCCTTTTCATTTACTACCTGTGTGACCTTGGCTGCATTTCTTAACCTCTCTGAGCATCAGTTTTCCTATTCAAAAAAGAAGACAAAAAAACCTTAGCTAACGTAGTAGGATAGCGTATGTAAATTGCCCAACATATATTAGTTTCCTTCTGTGTCTACACAACAGAGCCGGTCCTGCCGGCCTCTCCCTGCCTCTCAAGGATTGGGTGCCAGCGAGGTGAGGTATCGAATGTGAAGACGCTCTGTGACCTGTTGTCCATCTGGAGCACAGCTTCCCCCCGCGCCCCCTCAGCCTTCTAACCCAGGGCAAGTGCAGCCCTGACCCCAGCTCCCCAACACCCCTGGAGCCGGCTGGCCTCGCCTGGGCATCAGGGAGCTCCCGCTGCTGGGGCCCCCGGGGAAGCTGGGTCCAGGGACAGACAGGTCCCTGGGAGGCTGGGGAACACCTGAGACAGGGCTCAGCGGGCGGGGGAGGGGGTGGGAGAGGGATTGGTGACAAAACAAACAGCAGGGACCAGAAAGTCCGGAGGCCGCAGGAGGAGCGAGGCCACAGGACTCCGAGTTTCCTGATCCGCACCTTGACCTTGGACAAAGGCACTCGCCCTTCCCTCTCAGCAACGCTTCCTCATTAGAAAGCCCGAGAACACAGTAATTATCTGCTTCGGTTTCAGAAAGTCTTTAAATAATTAACATTTATAGGGCAGCTTTGAAGTCCTCAGATAGGAGCTGCTGGGAAAATATTATTATTGTTTTAAAATATAATATGTCTGCAATCCCTGGCTGTTGCTAAAGGGTTTGTTATCTTCTCCTTGGGGGTAGCTGTTTGCAGGCTGATTAATTAGAACTCCGTTTTTCAGACTTTTTAATTTAGATGTTAATAAATTCAATAATTTTACCCATCTATTGTTCCAGATAAGATCCTTTGGGAATAGCTTCTCAATGATAGTGACCTGGGCAAGAAGGCTCATACGATATTATGAATGCCTTCGATATGAAATGATGAAAATCACACTCTGAATACAATACTCTGGCAAGCTTCCAAATTACCAGGCCCGCGACCCAGCCCGAACACCACCCTTCCGCTGACTTCATATTCTTATAAGAACCGTAATGCTTGCTAGTCTAATTTTCAATTTAATTTCTCAGCCCAACCATACTGACTTTTTCATTTAATTGACGCGGCCTCAATCTTTACCCAAAGGGAAGAAGGGATAGAAGCAGAGGGAAGAGGACTTCGATTGTGTCCCTGTCCCCTTCACCTCTGATGAGGCTCCACCCCACACTCCGGCTAAAAGGCAGGCCCCCCAGAAGGAGACACAGCCCTCAGCCAGTAGGGGACCTGGGTGCCTGCCCGGGAGGAAGGGAGAGACATGCCTCCCTCCCATGTGACATGGCGCACACTTTCTTGGGAATGGAGGTGCCAGGAGATGGGGCCTGGGAGCCAGGGGCGCTCGGAGATGTTGGGGAAGAGGGGGCTCCTGCCTGTCCAGGAGGGGGTGGCACTCAGCCTCCTGGGAACTCCAGCTGACAGCCTCCCCCGGCCTCACTCAGTCTTGGGGCCACATTGGGGATTTACCAAATCTCAAAAAGGCCAACTCCAAGCCTAACTGGGTTTCTAGGGCCTTTCAAAGAGGAGCCCATGACGCCCACCATCCCCTGTTCCCTGCCTGCTCCGACTTCTCTCCCACCCCTCACCTGCTCTCATTCACCTGCAGGCTCCTCTTAGTCAAAGTTTTGTTCTACATTCCAGGTCAACCATAACTGCTTAATCGATAGTAAAGATCCGTCCACCCATCGGTCTTCAGTCACCTGCACTGAGACGGAAGAAATCACAGAGACAATGAGGCTGGGAACCAACCTCACCCACAGACAGGGCTCGCGCTGCACTCCCAGTGAGCTTCCCATTGAGGTGAGCCTCGTTCTGCGTGTGCGGGTCCCTGGTGTGCGGTGGGGGCTGCGCGGACAAACGGGGCTGGAGTAACACACACCGGGTCCCCCGCGACAGGGCCAAGTCACAGGCAGGTCCCAGAGTTGGCTCTGCCCAGCTACGCTTTTCCTCCGGTGTAGTGTTACTGGCGAAAGACAAACGGCCCAGTGGACCCAGGGTGAGTGAAACGGAGAGATTTTCCTCTGAAAGGAAGCGGCAGCATCAGGACAGACTGAGAAAGGGGGTGGAAAGATGCATCCCCGTGCACTCCAGCCCAGGAAGAGCAGCCAGCGTGGCTGGGAACAGGCGGCTCTGCCTCTCGGTCACAGGCAGCTTCTCTGCAGCCTCCGTGTGCACAGCCCGCTTCCTCGAGTCCGGGTGAACCGGGAACCCCTGTGTCCCACGGCCACCCCCTTTCCTCAGCCCCCATCTTGTTGCGTCTGGGGGTCACAGCCTCTGTGCTCACCTGCCTCCCATCTCCCTTCCACTCCCACGGGGAGCGGCTTAAAGAGCAGACGCAGCCGTGCGACCTTTCACGCAGACCGCAGACACTTATCAAGCGGCTGTAATACACCAGGCACAGCTTCTGGGGCTTTAAAAAGGAAACACACACACACACACACACACACACACACACACACACACACAACGCCACCCACAGTGAATTGACCATCGCGAGGAGAAGCAGATCTGTGTAACCGTTACATTGAATGAGCAACTTCATTTTCGTCTCCTGACATTCATGGATTCCCAGGAGCCCGTCTTCCCCTACCCCTGGGTGAAAACGTGGCAGGTCCCACGGCTCTTCCGGTCACTCTTGAGTGATACGAACAGTTCTCCAATACTCACAATCACAAGTCGTGGTTTAAGAATTAAAATGCCACCCCCGAGGAATAGATCCAAGCTGGAGGCCCCTCCCTCCACTCTTCCAGCCCAGGATCGGGGAGACACGGAGGCCGGCCAGGTGGGTGTGGCCACCTTCTTCTCCAGTTCTCCAGTCCCCTGACCTTGAGCTTCAACTCCTCCCGTCCAGCTTCAGACCCACTGGAACCGGAATGAGGTGGTGGGAGCGGAGAGCAGAAAGTTCTCCCTTGCCCGGCACTGCTGGGGTGAGCCAGCGTCAACTCTCTCTGACCTGGAGGAGAATTTTTGTCTCCTGTGCCCTTTCGTGGCTTCCTTGGATGCCCCAAAGCTGGGGCTCTTGTACCACCAGCTCCCCTGTCCCGTGTGAAAGCATCTCAGGCCCCCGACGGGCTCCGTACCTTCCCCCAGCCTCCGAGCCGTCAGCAGTTCCTCTGGCTTCCTCCAGCTGCAGCGCATTCGCCCACCTAGGCGGCCTTCCTGGACAGGGCTGAAGAGCGTGCACTGCCCTCTCTCATTCACGGTCCACGGTGGTCCACGGGAATCACCCCACGCCCTTGCGCCTGCCAGACCCCGAGAGTGCAGGCCAATTCTGGTGCAATAGAAGCCTCTGCTTTGCTACTCACAAAGCCTCAGGTGAACCTGTCTCTCAAGTTTTAGATTTTCCAGGGGGGCTCAGACCCTTGACCACTGCATCCCTCAATCTGAAGGGGACCCATATTGAGCTTTCTGGGTGATCTATTTAAAACCCTTGCATCTTGACCTCTCATACCCCTGTATTAGTCAAGGTTCACATAAGAAAATAGAAATCCCCTATTATTTTAACCAAAAAGGTGAAAGAATGAAGGCTTCTCTGGCTGGCAAATGCTTCCTGACCCCACGCTTGGAGCTCTGTTAGGCTCTGTCACATGTACCTCTTCCCTGGGCTAATTTTAATCTATATCCGTTTCCTGTAATAAACCATAATTGTGAATATAACAACTCGAGTGGAATCTGCGAGTCCTTCCAGTGAATTATCAAAACTGAGGGTGGATTCTGCAAACTCCTGAACTTGCAATTGGTGTCAGAAGTGAGGGCAATTCGGTGGACTGTCCCCTCTAACTTCCCAGCCGGCCAGCTTTCCCAGGAATCAGGTGCTGGTCATATTCTTGGAAGCGCGGGAAGAGAGAGATTCAGGAGCCCCGCACGAGCCCGCCACACGATTTGGGGTTCATCGCCACGGCAGTGGTCCCGAAGACCAGGAGGCTGTTGCGCTACCTGGAATCTGAAAACTGTGGAGGACACTGCTGATGTCCACAGCCGCCCAGCGGCCCCGAGGCAGGAGACCGGCTGGGACTCAGAAGCCAGCGGGAGACCCACGTTGGCCAGAGCATGTGCATCTCCTGCCACGCAGAATGGGGAGGGAATGGCTCGACCTTCGCCTCTGCTTCCATTCCAGCTCCGGGCCATCTCGTGGGCAGAACCGAGCCGCAGCCAGCACTCTGCAGACGGTGAGTCTGGGACCTGCTTCTAGACCTCTCCGACGGGAGAGGATGAGGGCAGGGCGGGCTCTCCCCCACTGGCTCACCAGTTCTCTCTAGAAACCCACTTGCTAATTTTCCATTACCGATCTCTGGAGCCCTCACTAAGGACGAGGGTTTTGAGACTCGTGACTGAATTTCAGAGCAAATCCTGCAAACGGTCTCCCTCCGCCTTTGAATGATGTTATGTGGGGTCCTCGAGCTTCAGCCAAAAGCGCATTTTAATATCTTTTCACACCTGTGACAATGAGGATACAGGAAACACTTGGAAAATGGAGGTGTGAACAGCGTTCTGTGTTTTATTACCGTCTGGTTTGGGGGAATAATAGACACAGTTGTAAAGTCTGGTATTCAGGTGGGACCACAGGTGGGCCCCTGGCTCTCAAATCTGAAGTTAAAGGACATAAATTAAAGAACGAATTCTCATTTGGTAAAAAGGACACCTCGTTTACAAAACACTTTACTTCACTGGTAGGGATTTCCAGGTATTTGTCACTTATCGAAACAGAAGAAAACGGAACCGTGGCAGAGTTGTCACGTAAAAGAGAGAGCGATATAATGACCCATTATTTTTTGCACAAAGTATCAACACGTGGGTCACTGGAGGGCAGGGTGACAGGCACAGGGGTCCATCTGGGGACGTGAGCGGTGCCGACAGGACAGGGGTCTGACTGGCTCTCACTCCAGGCCTCGCTCCAGCTTCCATCTTCCCAGATGGCCCTTCTCCCCTTGGCCCGCCGACATGCCCTCCTTCCCCCTCCATCCGACAGGAAACACGCAAAGGAGCCGTTTCCTGTCATGGTCTTGTCCCGTCCCGTGCCAGCAGCGCCTGGCCCGCCCAGGCAGTGGAACCCTGGCGACCGCAGGAGGAGAGCTACGGCCACAGAGATGAGAGAACCTGTCCTCAGGGGACCTGCCTTCGGCTCTGGAAGGAGAAGGGCCTCGTTCACCTACCCGGGGAAGCCGAGAACACTCCTGAGTTAAAACGGAGGCTTCGTGTCGGGCCCTTTAGAGAAGCTAAAACCAAATGGCTCTCAAGAAAGGACAGTGGGAATTCGGAGGAGAACAGCCTCAGACTGCCGGAGACCCCACCCCCAGCGCAGACCTGTGGGCGGGACAGTCCCTTGTCCCTCAAGATGGGGACTCACTAAAAAGCCACAGCCTCTTCAGCTTGCACTTGTGACCAAATACTGATCTCGGCAGCCGCTTGGCCTCTCCTCGGCAGTCTGTCTCTGTCACACTCAGCTTCGTCCAGGAAACCAGAGAAAACTCAGAGGCTTCACCAAAGGTGGGTCAAGTGAGGAGACGCAAAAGGGACTTGGGGGCGGTGGGGGGACAGCTGACTGTGCTGAGTGCTCGAGCAGCCCAGAGGTCACAGACCGTCTGAGGCAGAAGGAACATGAAAGTGTTCGTGTCATACCTAAGGACCGAAGCCCCGGGGAGAGATGCACAGGTACCGTGGCTGACTGGAGGGGCCGACGGCTCACTCTCCACGCCTAACGAGCTGCCCGATCTTGGACAAGACGCGTAACACCTTGAATACTGGCGTCTTCGTCTGTAACATGGAGTCAGCGGTGCTGACTGCCCAAGGCCACTGCCAGCATCAAACACATGAGACGTGTGGGGGTGACCATCTCCTTTCCTACCCCTCTCCCCGCTCAGCCGCGGGGGCCCTGGGGACAGCGGGAGACGCTTCTCTTTCCCCAACAGGAAACCGCGGGAACCGCAGCTGAGTCTCCAATCTCCCCATTTCTTTGCCCTCACAGAGATGCCAAGCCCGAGCCTGGGGGAAGACGGCAGCTCCTGCTGGGAGGGCTGGGCTCGTTTCTACTGCCTCTTCCTTCCAAACTTCCCACCCCGGGCCTGCCCTCATGGGCGCCACCCGGCCCTCTGCAGCTGCAACCACCTGTCAGGAGCAGCTCTGGCCTCAAGGACCAAGGACACCAGCCCCACCTGCCTTCCATCTACCGCTGGCAGTGCCTGGACAGGATCCACTCATGTCCCAGTCACGCTGCCCCACGTCTGTGATTGTAGAATAACAGCCCCTGTGGGCCCCCCCGGAAGAGCATCCTCAGGGAAGTCATCATTCATACAGACGGACGCTTCTGCCCCAAAGCTCCTTGACACAGATGAGTATCCCTGGGTGTCCTGGCCAAGCACCAGTCCTTCTGACCCCTCTGACTCTCTCGTTGGAATGGAAATGTCTCCTGTGGAGGAAGTTTCCAGCACAAATCGGATTCCTCAGAGCCCATGGACAGCCCCGGGGTGGCAGCCAGGATTCCCGCCTGGGGCTTTCTTGTGGGGCCTCAGCAAGGAGCGGTACGCCTCCAGATCCTCTAAAGCTGGATGTATAGACATGCTCTCTCTCACAAGGGAGCTGTACGGAATAACTGAAGAGCGATTGTATTTTTAAAGCACTTCGCAAAGTGCCACATAGATAACTCTTCACGTGAGTGATTGTCATGTATATAAAACGCTGTAGATGGCAAGAAAAAAAATTATCGCTAGAGGCAGAGACACAAATTCACGTCAAGGAAAGCAGGTCTCTGGACGTGAGGCGCCTGTGGTGTCCTGAGAATTAAACATCAGCAGAGACCCTGTCCCTGTTCTTCATGTCTGTCACCACATGCAGACAGCAGGAAATGTGTGTGTGTGTTTTAAAAATCACCAGCAGTAAAATCCACTTAAAATATTAACAGAGCCCTGATGTGGGATACTTATGGTGACATGGATTCTGCCAGTGACTGCCTTTAATTCTCTGAAAAGTGTAAGGTGATAAAACATAACCCTTATTTTGCTGTCTTATCTAGGATTGCTAATTCTTTGCTCTCGGTGCAACATGGAGGCTTATAAAGGGGAGTTTTCCTTCCCCCAATGGTGAGGCATTTAGCGTTAGGTAGACGTCATTTTCAAGGGCAGCCCAAGGCCAAACTCTCCTCCCACCCATATGTTTCCCTCCATCTTTGATAGGACAGTATTGAGTCGGCTTTGTCCTTAGTGTGAAAACAAAATTCTCAGAAATAGAATTAAAAGTTATCGCACAAGCCTTTCATGGGGCAACTCTGTCATCGCAGCTCTGAGCTTACAAAACAAAGTAAACACAAAGTCCCAGCCTGGTGACGAGCGAGCCTGGTCTAAAATGCCACAGACAGGAACTGGCGGAGAGGCCAAGGCTTTGAGACACTGATAAGGACATAGATAAGACTCTGACAAGATTTGATCAAAGAGAGGAAAAATACAAATAAAATTCAATGGGAATGAATTGGGACAGAAGTACAAATGCAGCAAGGCTCTCGACATCCTACGAAAATGTAGGACCAGTTTTATGCCAATAAAGTTAAAAACTTGGATGAGAGGAACGATTTCCTAAACAATTTAACTCACTAACTTTAAACATAAGGCAGATTCCTGGGTAAAAGTAGTGGACTGAACACACGCAGCTCGCATTCTTCCCGCCCTAAACCCCACTAAAACAACGGTCAAAAGCCTTTTCACCTGTCACTATTAGGGTTCGGTCCCTTTCCTGCCCCGTCGTATGATCTCCCACTCATTTCCATTGAGCTCTGTTTCTGTTTTTAAGATGATTATTTTAGAGCAGTTTTAGGTCCATAGCAAAATCAAGGGGAGGGTACGGGGTTCCCCGATGGCCCCTGCTCACATAAGGACATTTTTTTTTTTTAGGAAAGAAAAATTGGAAGCTGGAAATCAGCTGGACGAGTGGTAGGTAAGTAACTCAGCAGTCTCGAAAAGGTGTCACACAGTGCGGGCCCAGCCACCCTCCTGTTTGATGACCACGGCCCAAAAGATTCTCGAGAGCAGCTTCTCCCTAAGGCATGGCACCGCCATGTCTGGCGTCTCTTCTGAGAAAGCCGGTGTCTCTCTCCAGGGGCTCCCAAACGCAGGAACACTCGGGGGCAGAAGTAACCCCGTGTTCTCTCTGATTCTCTCCGAGCCATCAGGGAGAAGGCCCTCCGCTTCGCGCATCCCTGGGCCCCGCCCTCCCTGTCCCCATAAAGACGGTGCTTCTGCTCCCTTCCAGGGCCAGGGAGGGGACCGGAGGCCTCGGCAATATCTTCTCTTCCTAGCACCAGTGACCTACCGCACAGGCCCAGACCCACTAATTCACCGCTGAGCAGAACAGTCTAGAAGTGGGGCCCGGCTCACTCACGGAGGTCGCATTTTTTAAGTCTCCTGTAGGTGTGAAGAAATAGAAAAATCGATTGCGTCTAATTTGTTTGCATTTAAAACGATCATATTTGGTAAAATAGATGTAAATGAGTCTCTGGTCACTTAGTATTTTTGAATGTAATAGAATTCGTTCAAAATGTTTTAAATTTTCATTTCAGAGGGAGCTCTCAGAATTCCTCAGCTATCTGGCACCTCTTAGCTTTTATCTGGTTACAGAAACAGCACGAGAGTCAGAGATAAGTAACCTATGTGACCATAACAAAAGAAGCTATTCTGTTTCTGGATTCAGTGCCTCCCGACATCAAGAGAAGTTAAAGGAAGAAAGTGTGTTGTTAAAGAACAAAAAACATTTCCAAATGTTCTGAATGGGACTTTCGCTTTCAGTAATGAGAAGAGCGGAGGTTGCCGGCCGTGGGCCCCGCGCCGTCCCTGGTCCCAGAGCGGTTCTTGCCTTGTCCGCACAGCCGCCCAGGCCAGCAGGAGCCACTGAGACCCTGGTTTCGGATGAAGAAACTGAGGTTTGGTGAGGCTAAGTCCCCCATCCAGGGTCACACGGCTAGGAGATGGGCATTCGAACTTGGTCTGAATCAGTTTTTAGTCAATAGACATCGGACATTTTTCTGGAATTTTGTTTATCCTTTCTCCATGTCTGCTGCTTCTCAATACTTCATGTTTATCAGGCTTAAAAATTAAACAAAACTAGACGTCTGCTCAAAGAAAGAATCTTTTATCCACTGAGATGCTCGGTTTCTCTGCCGAGGGAATGCGGAGCCTGATGTACTGATGCTGCCATTTGGCTTGGGGACCGAAGGCCTAGTGACAATCTTGCCTTACAGCTACGCTTCCCTGGGATTCTCCTGCTCTCACGCGTTTTGTGTTTTGTTTGGCCCAAGAGCTTGCCAAGCCTGGACTCTGTCCACGAGAGTCGCTCACTGGCCTGCAGCGCTCAGGTCGCCCCTGTGGGCTCTGTGGTACGCTGTCTCCCCAGAACCCCATCTCTCATCCTTCTTGGACATGCAGAAACCTCCTAGATTACCTGAACCCCACACTTACCAGATGGGATCCGAACCGGTTCCCCTACACTGACTCCTTTTAAGTCACCCACATACCCCACGAAAGCAGCCACAGCTCGAGAACCCACAGCCACCCACTTGACGCCCCTTAAAATCAGCTCCCCTGAAGTTCACCCCCCACTTCGTGCCTCGGTTCCACCTTTTCCGTCTGACTTTTGACTTGGTGAGGACCTAGCTCTCGGATCATGTCTTCAGCTCAGACCTCAACCCCCTCAGACTCTGCTTCCCGTGTTTGCTTATTGGCTTGGGGTCCTCCCCACCCAGCTGTGCGTCCCTCCCTCCGAGGGGCCCTCCCCGACCTGGGGTGGGGGGCGGGCAATGAAATCTCATCAAGGAGAGAGAGACGGAGCAGCTGTAAAGCACAGACACTTTGCAATCGTCACTTAATCCTCACAACTACTCATAATTTATTTATCTTCCACTTTATTCCAGAAATGGGTTAAGCAGCCTTGTGAGACACATAGAAGACACCAGCTAGCGTGAATTAAAAGCAGAGCAAAAGACGGAAGAGAAGCAACAGGGCACCCAAACCAAGATTAGATGCAAAGGGTGCCTCAGGAAGTCCTCATCTCTAATACCCCCGCAGCCAATGAGAGAAGGAAGCCCTGAGCAGTTATGGGAGGCGGCTATGCCATTTCCGGTTGACAGGTGAGAAAACAGACCGGAAGGCTGAGTGGCTGGTCCAAGGCCACACAGCCAGAGACCGGCTCGTCCCTCAGGCCACGGCAACGAGGGAAGGATCAGCAGCATCACCCAGCAGCACGCGGCAGAGGCCAGGCCGTGGGGAGGCAGCCTACAGGATGGCCACACACGTGTGGTGCCACCTGCTTCCCTGCTTCCCCCCGAAGGCCCCACACAACTAATAAGTTTGTCATCTGGGGAGATAACGTTAGCCTCATCATTGCCATTCCACTAAATGAGTTGTTTTAAATTAATTACATTGCAGTCTGCAAAGAATTAGCTCTGGTCGACTTTTCAGTTCCTGCTGATGATCGCGTTGGCAGAATTCATTAGTCCTGTAGATAAACCTGAGCGAGGACGAGCTCCCCAGGTGAGGACGAGCTCCCCAGCCCTGACAGAGGCCGGTACCAGGAGCCCAAGCGCACAGGGAAACGGAGCGTGTGGTTGGGCAGCGTGGCCTCAGGTCCACCAGGAACCTCTCCCAAGCCACAGCCCCTCAACTCCAGTCCCCAGCCTTGAGGGCCGCAGCGGGCCATGGAAACCCACGTCCCCAGCTGGCTTTGCCCTTCACCTCTCTCCCTTCGGTGCCATGGGAAAATCTGTGAATTAACATGTCAACTGTTTTGCTCTCAATTCGAGCGTCTCAAAGAACAGCTGGACGGGGCCCTGAGGGAAGGAGATGGGGACACACACTTCTTGGGCCTGAACCTTGTGCTGAGGAACGGGCTAGAGAGAACCCTCCGGGGGGCACGGCATGGCGTGGAGTGCGCACACATGGACGGTCACGGGCTTGCCTCCACCTTGGCCTCTGCGGTAGGCTGAAAGTTTGTGTCCCCCCGCCCAACATCGATGTGCTGAAACCTAACCCCCCATGGGGTGATGTTTGGAGGTGGGACATCTACAGATAACTAGGTCATGAGAGTGGAGCGCTCAGGAATGGGATTAGTGCCTTAAAAATGGGACCCCAGGGAGCTGCCTCTCATTCTTTCCACCGCGTGAGGACACCATGAGAAGATGGAGGCCCACAGCCCGGAAGAGGACTCTTCCCAGGACCCAGCCACGCGGGCACCTTGACCTTGGACTTCCAGCCTCCAGACTGTGAGATGTAAATGCCGGTTGTTTATACGCCCCCCAGTCTACGGCACCTTGTTAGAGCAGCCCGAGCCGAGACAGCCAGCTGCCCTAACCTCCCTGAAACGCGAGCAGCGGCCAGCGGGAATCACAATGCTGTCATCTGTAGTGTGAATAGCTAGATTCTAATGGAGTATTCACCACGTGCCGGACACTGTTCTGAACACATGGACCAGTCCGTTTAATTCTGAACACAGCCCTATGTGGTAGGTCCTATAATTATTCCTATTTTTCAGATGAGAAAATTTAGGGACAGGAAGGTAAATATTAACCAGGTGGTCCAAAGCCACACAGCCAGCGGGTGGCAGAGCTGGACTCTGCAGCTAACTGGCCACCTCCACAACCCTGGTTCTTAGCCTCAAGTCTTTCCTGATTAAGTGAGATAATACATAAAACATTTCATGGAAATTCGGGCACAGCGAAAGCTCAACTACTGTTAGCTGTTATTGTTGTTAACAGCACACCTTAGGGATGGAGACGAAAGGCCAAACAAGGGTAGGGACGTGGAAATTTCACCGGATGTGACCCCACGACTCTAAGTTCTTAGCTTCCCACTGTGGCCCAAGACCTTCCTGCTGAAAGGGATCATGGCGGAAGCTCTTCTCTCCACAGCACTTGAATAATTTCCCCAAACACAGAATGGCGGGTTTGGAGAGCTGGAGAAGAAGCTGAGTATCTCTTTAGCCCAACTCCCTCACAGGACAGATGAGGAAACTGAGGCCTGGAAAATTCACTGGGGAGCCGGGGGCCGGCCAGGTGCTGGAGTGTAGAGCCAGCAGAGAGACCGGATCCCCTGACAGCAGGCTTGATGCCCTACGCTCAGACAGACATTTGCATATTGGGCTCCAGAGACTCAGCATGTGAAACAAAATAAAAGAATCTGTGGACACTGAATTCAAACTTAATAACCAACTCGACACACTTGAAATGCAGAACAGCGCCCCAGGCTGCAAGGAAGGGGCGGAGGGCCTGGTAGGGGACAGGGGTACAGGACGTAGCCTCTCTGCGAGCACAGTCGGCACATCACCCTGGGGCCCGGCAGAGCCCGGGAGCAGGACGAAGCCCTCCGCGACAGCCCGCAAGAACTAGGACGCAAATCCAGGACACACGTGCTTCCGGCGAAGCCTTCATGGGTGCTGAGAGTCCCGGGAAGTGACTTCCCAAAGATCACCGCACAGTTAATGACACAGCCAAATAAGGACTCAGGTCTCCTGACCCCCGGCCCTATGACGACGGCCGACTTCGGAGGGAAGCTGCCACAATGTCCCTATTGCAGTACAACCTCTTCTTTCCCCGGCCGGGGAAGCGGGAGCCTCAGGATTGCCACTAAGCCTCCCCTGTTGGCTCAGAGCTGTCCCCTTAAGGAAAGGTCCCCTTGGAAGACCCAGAGACCATGAGCAGATGAGCTCAAGGACAAGCAAGTGCTGAGGTTATATGGACACACCTGGATGGTCTCCCAGGGCGTATATCTCCGGGTTAGGAAAAGCCCTAATTCTGGATGACCCCACCTGAATCTATGTGCCCTGTGTTGTTGAGTCGCCACCTGGGTCCGTATTAGGCTCTACCAACAGGGGGCGCTAGCAGCAGCTGACTCCATATTGCAATTATTCCTACAATTGTAAAACCTGCCTCCTTGCCGCATAGTCTCCCCGACTCCGGACACCAGCTCCTCAGAAGTCTGAGTTTCAACCCAGTGGGGTCTCTCCTCTAAGTTTCCAAGTTTTAATAATTCTAACCTCTTCCCTTTATTCACTCGGCTCTAGGCATAGTTAGCTTCCTACGGCCGCTACTCCAGATACGTTTAAGTACTCTTTTTATCCACTCAATTACCAGTTATAACTTTATACCTGGTTAACCTATACCTAGCAATGATTTCTGATCGAATAATTGCTGTGGTTTCTGTCTCCGGACGGACCGTGGCAGATCCGATCTCCCACTTGCATTAACCACCCATTGCCTACAGCCTTCCTACCTGGGCTTCTACCTGTGAGCCAGGTGCTGAGGGCCCTCAGGATCTAGGTAAGAGAGGAGGGAACTCCTGTGTCACTCTCCTCTGCTCCACGTAGCTTTGCCTGAACCCCAAGATGCAGCTAGGGCCTTCACAGCTCCCGAGGCTCGTCTCTACCATTGTCCCATTGCCTCATACTGAAGCCACGTGCTTACACCTGTGACGTATGCAAAGGCGGGGATCATATCACGGCACGGTCACATGACATCACATCATGGTCACATGACATCACATCACGGTTTTTCGTGTCTGTAGCCCACTGCCTCCCGTACTTCTCTGCACAGTAACGTTTCGTGAGCCTAAAAAACATTCAATAATCCAGATATTCCAACGTGATCTGAAAGCCGCTTGTGGTAATGCGCTATCCAACGTGGTATAAATACAGGGAAAAAAATCCACGGGGCAGTGAAAGCAGAAAAAAAAGGAGTAACTAGCGCCTCTGCTTTTAATCACCACAATGCAAAATGGGACTTTGAGACGTGAAAACATAGCCAGTTCCCAGTGAGTCTCTCTCTTCATAATGTCAGGCTATAATTAAGTCTGCATCACATCTGAGTGTTATTATTTACCTTTCCGTGTTGGTGTTTGCACAGTTGGCAGGATTCCTGAGAAAGCCTTTCCTTTCTGAGCCCAAAAACTGCTGCGGGTCTCCTGGAAGGGTGGCCGAGGTCCCCAGACAGCTGAGCTCCAGACGACAGCCAGCCTCTGAGACTAGGAGGCTTTCCCTCTCAATCTGCTTTGTCTCTCTCTTTCTCTCTCTTTCTCTCTCTCTCTCTCCTCTCTCCTCACCATAGTTTCTCTCTCTCTCTCTCTCCCTCTACCCCTCTCCTTTCTCTCCCACCCCCTTCCCTTCCTCTCATTTCTGGGAGAGCACCTATTAGAATCACTTGTGCAATAGATAACGACCCCTTTATAGCTGCTCCTGCTCCCCCTGTGTAATTAGGAAGCGCATTGTTGTGTAATTCAGAAATTAATTAGTAGTGAATGTTTCGAGGATGCAGGTGGGGGTAGGAGGCCCACCGCACTCCGTCAGCCGTGCATCTGGATTGCTTCTTAGCTGCAGAAGGACATTATTCCTGGGCCTCTGTGGTTCCCAGGGTTGGTCCTCTTTTCTTCACCCCTGGGGACAAGAACACAATTGCAGAGGCCACAGCTGGCTGCACCAAGGGGCTGTGGCCCACTGCTGGGCAGCAGCCACAAAGGTGTCTCTCAGCCCTGCGGGGGCGAGGGACATTACTACACAGCCCGGACCTCCGGAGGCCAAGGACCTTGCCCCACCTGCGGAAGAGCCTCAAATTGTTCCCCTCCGGTATAGAAAGAAAAAGCACCTTGAGCAGCATCCCGGCACAAACTGTGAAAGTAAGCAAGGTAGACAGGCGCTTTCTGGCCGAGGCTGTCCTGCGGGGATGCAGTGACAGCCTCCCAGTCACCGTGCAGCTCCAAATCCTCCAGAAGCAGCCAGGCTTCTCCAGATGGCTGTCCTCTCCTATGCACGTGTCTTCCCTTACGTCGTCCCCTCCATCTGGGACATCTTTCCCTTGCATTTGCCAGTGTCTACACAATATCTAGGAGTAGCAGGTGCTTAATAAATATTTACCGAATGAATGAATGAATGATGAATGAAGTCCCAGCTGTCAAATTCCTACGCATGAGCCGTTAATCTTGCTACCGGAGAGTGGGGATCCTCCCCCAGCACATTGTCCAGGTTCTTGATGTGTCTCGAACAAAGAATTGAGGAAGACACCGAAATACAGCAGAAAAGAAAACTTTTTTTAGACGGGAAAGTCCACCTCCAGACGTGGAAGAGGGCTTGAGCAAGAGAAGTGTGGCTCAAGAGCCCTGGTGACAAAGCCTTCGGGGGTTTTTACTCCTGTTGGCTGTGGGTGGTTACTTTTCTTAGAGGGATGGGCTTCTTTGATTGACAATTAAGATTGACAGGACTCAGTGATTGATCATTTGCGTTCTGTTCATGTTCGTTCCCTGAATTCAGTCTGTTATAATAATATTAATGAACTTCTGGGCATAAGCATCATATTATAATGATAGTATAATGAGACTCAGGTGAGTTGAAGGTTGAGTGACTGGCTTAAACTGGTGCCTAACTCTCTGCTTACTTGTTTCCTTCTGGAAGTTACTTTTGGCCTAAAAATGCCTTCTGGCTTGCTTAATAATTGTGGGCAGATTAGTGCGGACCCCTTCTAGGATGGGATGACCTCAGCGTCTTTGCAGACAGACCCGAAGCCTCCTAAGTAACTTTCCTGCCTAACTCTTTCCTAAGAGCCATGAACCCCCTTATTATTAGTATGGACGCTGAGGGACAGAAGGTCTCTTCCTCTATATCTGCTTCCTGCTGAGAAGGGCCGGAGTCCCTGCCTACTGGGGTTTCACGGAGCTCTTTCCCTTTCTGCCTTAGTTAGGTTGGGGTCTTGAGTTTCCTGCTGAAGTGCCGCCTCAGTCCCTAGACAAGGAAAAGAAGACATAAACTTGTTATATAAATCATGTATCTGTTCATTTCTATTATTGATTTGCCTATTAAGCGAGTTAAGGGGAACAAGCTTGGTTAATATATTTCTTAAAGAGCAAAAAAGACCTTTGGCCTAAAGTCCCCTCCCCTCCCGGCCTCTAAGGGCCCTGTCTGGTCTAACGCCATTTCTGCTAACAATGGGCCGATGACCCTTATCAACAGCCAGAGGATCTGGGTTACCAGTTTCGGGGGCAATTATCAAGATTTGAGGGAGAGGGCCTTTTTCCTAAAGAAAAGAGAGAAGAAAACTTAACTAGGTTTACTAAAAAAATTAAGCGATGTCCCATATCATTTCCTGCTGGAAGATTAAGAACTCTGCAAGTGACATCTCCTATCATTTCCTCTCTCCTCCCGTGGCCTGACTTCCTACACCTCCATGTCGCACTGTTGCAAATGGTTGTTGTGTATGCGTCTGCCTCCCCCCATGAGAATGGAAGCTTCGGGGAGTCTGCCTCCCCCCATGAGAATGGAAGCTTCGGGGAGTCTGCCTCCCCCCATGAGAATGGAAGCTTCGGGGAGGCAGAAGGGATACATCTTTGTATCCCTTTCCTGCAGCTCTGAGGGCGAGCACTGAGCTTGACGTGCGGTTGATGTTTTAAGACCTATGTATTAATTGAATTACTGAGTAAAATTGAAGAACGTGGCTCCGGTCCCTGAGAGCCCACCTTGCCACCCTCGGGACAGATAGAGGAATCCACTCCAGGTCTCCAGAAGGAGCCTCGAGGCCACACAGGAGCTCCCTGTGCCCACTGGGTAAGCCCACTGTGCAAATCCACGTCTGAGTGTCCATGAGGTCGTAGGACAGGCTCCCTGCCAATCGCTCCCCGAGTACATGCGGGGTCATTTTGACTCCAGGATCATTTTGGCTTGAATTTCATCACCAGATAATGTCTCTAATCTCCTAATCCTCTCTCCCTTGTTAAATTCGATTCAATTCAACAAACCCAAATGGAAGGCTTACATCATGCACAGAACCACAGTGCTTCCTAAAAGCCCAGGGAATTCCCACCTGCTTTCTGGTGTTTTCACTAACGGAGCCATTTCCCCTCCGTGAAAACTCGGAAGCAAACTCACTCTGGCCGTGCCCCTCCCCAGGGCCTGCCATCAACAGGAGCCTCCACTACTCACCTAAAAGTAAAGGCCAACGTGAGATCTCAAGCGTTTATTTGGGATCCAAAAGAATAGCTATTCCGGAAGCACTGACTTAGGAGAAGCCCAGATAGATGAGGAGGCAAAAGCCAGGGGTATTTAGGAGAAAAGCTCCAACTCCATTTTAAAGCAGTTCCATTTGTATTATTTTTCACCCTGGGATTATCGCTAACGCTCGAGATCTTCTATTTTGGACCTAAACTTGATCAGGACCAAAGAGACAAAGCTTAAAACCTATAAAAGAGACACAAAGTCTGCCTCTAATAATAACTTCAAAAATAATAATAATCACTGCTATTGATGACACGCTTCCTGGGGCATGGGCACTGTTTTCTGTGCCTTCACATATCTCATTCATGCTCACAAGAATCCTACCGGTGGGCGTGGATTATAAGCCCGTTTTACAGATGAGGAAGCTGAGGCACAAACTAGCAGTGAGATGGCAGTCTAGGAAATCAGACGTGTGCTTGCAGGTGGAGGGGGCAGCGGCAATTCATGTTTCATTGGATGAATGATGTGAAATTCCAGCCCAGAGGGTCCCGGCCCTTTGGGAAAGATCTGGGGTGCAACCTTTCCCCACGCATGACCTACTCCTTCAGCACACTGAATAGCTCAGCAAGGCCTCGGGTTTGTTCCCCCGGGGAGTCTCTCTCTCCCTGTCGCCAGCAGGCGGCCGAGCCGTGTGCTCTGTGCGACACTCAGGCACCTGACCACGAGCCCCTCCAGAGCAATTCTTTCTTGAAAACCTTGCCTCTGGAGTGACCAAAGAGTAGCAGGGGAGGAAGGGTCGAGAAGACGGGCATCCTGGAGACCAGGAAGGAGGTGTCCCCAGCAGGCACCTGCCTCTCACACCCAGATATGGGCTCAGAAAAGGAAGAGGACTGAGCAAAGACGGGGTGCGGGCCAAGGGGAAATGCTGGCCCAGACAGTCCTGGAGCCAACAGGCCACATGCAAAGATGGCAAACGGATGAAAGGAAAGTTAGGCCCCTTTTCCATTATTCCAGTGCCCCATAAAGCAGCCTGTCTACACGATGGCCCAGGGGAGCGGGAGGGAGCGGGGTGGACGGGCACTCTGCATGGGATTTAATGAGACTGAGAAGCCTGCAGAGCAGATTCATATTGCCAACGTTCTCACTTAAAAGTCCAGTTATTCATTACTCATTCAATAGCGTGCAAAAAGGGAAGATTGTTCTAGATTCAAAGGGGAAAGTGAGGACCTTGGTAGAATCCCCTTTCAAACAAGCCAACTGTAAAAGTACATTCTGAAGTCAATCGAGGAGATTTGAATATAGATTGGTTATTAGATGTGATTAAAGAATTATTGTTAATTTTGTTAGGTCGCGTAACAGTATCGTGGCTGTGTAATAAAATGTCCTTTCTTCGAGATGTATAATATAGGGTAAAATGTCATAATATCTGCTATTTACTTCAGCAAAACATGATCAAACGGATACGGTAAAACATTAAAAACTGTTCGATCTAATTGATAACATATGAGGCTTCGGTGGGGCCTGACACTGTCTTTTCTGAAGTACAGAGAGAGAGGTCAGGGGGTGTCTGGACTGTCCACTGTCGCTTATATGATGCTCTAGGTCAACCCAGCCCATAGAGAAAGGGAATGAGTAATGTATGAAGCGGGAGGTTGATGGGGCACTGGGGTCCCATGGGAGAAGGGCAGAAAAGCCATGGGTGCCGTGTGGCAGGATGGCCGTGTCCTGGATCCAGAGCCAGAAGCGATTCATTGCAGGATTGGGGCTCGCAGAGAACGGGAACACCCAAAGCTGAGAAGATGCTGAGCGTCCGAGGAGCTAGGCAGCTCGAAGTGACAAGAGGGACGCCAGCCTGGTCAGGCAGAGAGAGCACAGCTGGCCAAAGAGGGAAGGTTTTGTTCTGTGGACCCACTGCCCAACTCCGAGGAGCAGCTGGCGGCAGAGAGGAGGCCGGGAGCCAGGGCAAGAGCACCCGGCAGTGGCAGCAGCATCTCCCTGCAGAGCCGGGCTGCTGAGACCCCGGCACTGCCACGTCGTCACCGCCCCGGGCAGGAAGGGCCCCCTTTTGCCCGTGGAGGGGCTGTCTGCCCGATTCGCCCGGCCCCGCCCAAAGCTGCTTCTGTGATTCTGCTTAATTACGCAAAGCCCGGCCTCTGGCCGGTGGATGTGAGGAGAAAGCTGATACAGGACTCTGAGCTCTCAGCTCCTGCAGGAAAGGGGACTTGCCGGAGGTGGCCTTGCTGGTGTGGAATGACCCAGAATATCGGTACGCCCTGACCGCCTCCCATCCAAACGTCAGCTTCCATGTTCCCTGAGGTCTCAGTTGAGTCTGGGGGCGGCGTGGCGGCCTGTGCTTCCTCGTGTTTACTAATGAGGGAACAAGCCGGGCCTTTAAGGGGAGAAATGACTGGGCTCTGCAGGCTGGGGGGCCTGGGGGGCCACGGAGGGAGGGTGACGCAGACCCAGACCCGTGGCCGTCTTTCCGGGCTGACCGGAGCCTCCCACCATGCTGCTTTATCCTCCTTACAGAAGATAGGGACCCCAAAATTCTCTGCGCAAATCAAAGACCAGGTGACACAGGAGTTGGCCCACTGGAGTCAACAGCTCCCTCTGCTCTTGGCATTGTGGGGGTGAGGGAGGAGCTGGGGAGGGAGCAGCTTGCCAGGGGACCCCGCAGGTGCCACATCCTCTCCCAGCTCCCCAGCCCTTCACACCCACACGGGCAGCTTAAACACATCTGCGCGTCAGCGGCTCCCGCCTGGGGCTTCTGCCAGGAACTGCTCTGAGCCCTCGCTGTCTCCCGGGAGAAACAAAGCGAGGCCAGTGCCCCGGGGAGCCTGCTCGTTCGCAAAGAAAAGGACACAGTTTTCGTTCACCGAGTGTCCACTTCGTGCAGGCGCTGTTCACTCTGCACTCGGGCTATCATACCAGGGGGGCGAGGGGGCGTCTTTTGTTAAAGAATAGTTGACATACGATATCATGTTAGTTTCGGGCAGACAACACAGGGATTCAACGTTTATGTACCTTATGACGTGGCCGCCTCAGTTAAGTCCAGTCCCATACAGAGTTATTTCGACATTGTTGACTGTGTTCCCTACATGACGTCCGTGACTTATCTAAGTCAGTACCTCTTATGCCCCTTCACCTTTCATCCACTCCCTGAAGAAGAGCCTGGTTGGGACCCCTGTAGTAGGGGGGTGTCCCTCACAGTGTCCCCGGCTTCACTGTTCCTTGCCCTAGAGCTGAACAACAGATTGTCCCCAGCTGCTTGGAACGTCTCCTGCCACAGAAAGTCATCCTGGAGCTAATGATTAATACCTCCCTGCTTACTGATCGCAATCCTGGTCCAGCCTTCTTTCCAGACCCCTCCCATCTCTGTCCTGGTTGCCGACGGTGCTGGAGAACCACGATGGCAGAGGACCGGCTCCCTGGAGCATGACAGACCCCCTCATCCCCGGAACCACCACGCAGCCCCCAGAATAACGCCCAGATTTCCCCGTAAACACTCTGAGCCGGACTGAGACAATAAGGCAGTGTCTGAAGGTGGTAACCTGCTGCCTTCTCAGATCGCCGGTGTTCTGACAATAAACACTTACCCTAAACAGCCCAGCTCCTGTGTCCATCTGGTGGCCGAGCGGCACAGGCAGCATAGGCTGGACTCAGATGCCCGCCGGTTTCACCTCCCCTCTGGCACCCACCAGTTTGTCCTCCGTACCCAGAGTCTGTTTCTCTGACAGGGCAAGTTCAGCATGACATGGGGGCCTTCCTAGGAAATCCACACGGAGAAGCCCTGGATTCCAGGACAGACTCACTTCCCCTGAGATGCAGCCACATCTCAGGGGCAATAAAGAAGCCGCACCAAAAAGTGACATCTCCCATTGCCTTAACCCGGGTGAAGAAAGGAGCATAAAGCAAATTCTAAGGTGTCTGAGAGGAAAAATATGCAGCATTGGGATCTTTAACCTGCCTCACAGGCTGTATCAGTAAGGAGTCCCCAGGACAATCCCTACCTGGAACCTAAGACGCCCCCCAAAGCAAGGCCATTTTGTAATGAGACCATCTTTCTGGTTACTAGACTATCCCCCAAAGTAGTTGAGACCTGTGGGCCTTAAAAATAAAACTACAGGTTGCAAATTGAGTATTAAATTGTACTTGAAATTTAGGCGGCCATGCTATATTTGAAGCGTAAGGGAGAATTGGTTTGTGGCACTTTATTTTAAACCAACAGGGTGGCATGGGGACTTGTACCTGGTCAATGAGCATCAGACTAATACCAGCTAGGTCCGCAAGGGTTGGCCAGGTGGTCTCTGGGAAGCCTGCAGGTGGCTGGACATACACCCGCTGCGTCTCACCAATGGAAGTTCTGGCGATGATGCTCCCTCACCCCACCAGACAAGGAAGGGTCTCTTTTCTTCTGGGCCCCACAGGCTGCTGGAACAAGTACATCTTCTTCTGCATCGTCAGATGAACTAAATGCTCTCCCTGCAGTGGTGACATCCCAGAGCTCACCTCTACCTGCAGTGAAGGACCTACCGCTTCCTCCCCACGGGCCTCGGGGAGAATTGCAGGTGGCACTAAAGCTGAGTGGCGTTTTAGCATAGTTACGAGCCCCGCCCCATTCATCTAGCTCTGCCTCTGGAAGTCGAGAGCGAATCCTCAATCAGACTAGCACAGAGGCCAAGGCGCGTGCATGTGCTCTCTCTCCAGTAGCTCTCCATAGGGACAGAATGTCTGTGTCCCTCCAATTCATTTGTTGAAACCCTACCCCCAGCCCAAGTGATGGTGTTAGGCGGTGGGGCCTTTGGGAGGTGGTAGGGTTACGTGAGGTCCCGAGGGTGGGGCCCTGATGAATGAGGTCAGTGCCCTTATAAGAATAACGAGAGAGCTCGCTTCCTCTCTCCGCGGTCCACGTCAGCATACGGCTGAGAAGTCAGCAGTCCGGACTTAAAAGAGAGTCCTTAACAGAAGCCAAGCATGCTGGCTCCCTGAACTTGGACTTCCAGCCTCCGGGACTGTGAGGCATAGATGTCTGCTGTTTATAAGTACCAGTCTGTGGTACTTTGTTACAGCAGCCCGAGCTGACTCAGACATTCATCTTCCTTTACACTTCATTTCTAAAGTCTGTGTATGAGAACCAGCTTTGTCCCTATCTACCCATTAGGACACTAGGCTGTGACATCGATTTTCTTACCAACGAGATCCCTGTGTTCAGCTGTGAGCAAAACTAACCCGGATCGCATTTCCCCTCTAGCTATTTGTCAGGTGAGAATTACCCTACACGAGAATTTTCCTTGAGACTCGGCAGACGCCCGATGCGTCGGCAGAGCACTTTCTCCCATCTGAAAGTGAGGAAGAAAGGCCCGTTTGCCCAGCAACCTGCCCGGCCCCCTGCGGGTGGCTGGACATACACCCGCTGCGCCCCGCACCCCCACCCCGGGACAGCTAGAGCCCACTCCTTCCCAGACAACGGCCACGGGAAGCAGCTCGACCGAGGTGAGCCTCTCCTGCAGAAACTCACGCACGTTTTCCATCTTTCGGCAGCTTCGAGCCGAGTCATTTCCCAAAAACATCTTCTTTCCTAAAGCGTGAAGAGTCCAGGGCACTCCCCAGGCTCGCACGTCACGAGAGAAAGGCGGAGACCGTTTTGGCTCACAGTTTTAATTGATTTCTGACCCCGGGCTCCCCAACTGGCCCCCGTGGGACAGGCCAGGATCTCAGGGAACATTGACGGGCAAGAAGGAGGTGGACGACCAGTGAATGCCACTTGAGGATCGATGTTCACAAAATTGTAAAGAAGGGGCAAAAAAGAGGCAGGAAGCCTGGCGAGACGCGTCACCGCCGTCCACAGCCCTGGGTCAGACCAACGCACAGCGCGGCCACTGCAGCGGAAGGACGCAGGCCGAGCTCGCCGCTCCCCGGGACCCGTGCGACTTTGCCGGGCGTCCACCCGCCCCACGGGGCTGCGAGCCTGCCCCGGCTCCGTGCTCCGTCCTCCAGGAAGTGCCTCGCTAACCCCTACGCCAGAGCACTGCAGAAATGCAACTTAGGAAAAGCTTAGACCCAGAGGGGCTTCCAAAAATAGGTGTGCAGGTGCGTGTGTGCATGAAATGTATAGACACACGCACTCGGCGTCAGGATCGACACTACCGTCCAGGGGTCTGTGGGTTTCCCAGACATGCGTTTCGGGAGGCCTTCCCCAGATCACTGGAAACGGGTCCGTGACGTTCCACTTTAGGGAAGAAAAGAAAGTAGTCGTACCCAGACCGCTTGGCGGGGCCAGGAATAACTCGGTCCTCCAGTTCCCCTGCCTCCGAAGCAGGTCACAGGCAATGCCTGCCTCCTGGCCTGGACCCGCAGGACACCCCACAGGCCAGTGAAGGCCTCTGCTGTGGGAGGCCACAGCCCCCAACAGCGGAAGTGCTGTGGCGCTGTCTGCGTAAGAGGTTACACGACTTGTAACAGTAAAACGCTCACTTGTTCTGCATCTATAGTCTACCTTGTTGCAATCTAATTGTCTGTTTCCGATGCCCTCCATGGCAACCCGAAACATCCCGCCCTAGAAGTCACACACTTCCGTTTGTACCCACCACCCACGATTCCATTCACATTAACGAGGGCGTGCATCCTCGAAATGATCGCAAATGCAGCTGTGGCTTTATCTTCGGGATTCAAAATTATAATAATAATAATTAATTACTTAAAATGTTTTCAAAGCTGCGAAACAGACAATCGTACTCTTCCTCGCGATGCCTGCCATAGATCACGTGTTGTACCCACGTGGAGATAAGACAGGTCAATATGAATAAACGCCGCGTTTCAAAGTGCCATCGGTGAGTGGTTCATCCAAGCTCCGGCCACTTACCTCAGCCAGAGAGAGCTGGACAGTGCCGTTCTGGTCCTTGTCCAGACGCCTGAATAGTTCTAGAACACCGGAGAAGGAATGAAATTAGATCGAGATGGTTTTGGACTTTGGAACAGAGTACCACCTCTGTCCACTCCATCCCACCTACTCCGCCAGCCCCCCAGCTGTCACCTAGCTGCAGGGACCCTGAAAAGCTAGATCCAGGCCCAGTGCCCAGAGTGAGGAGTTTGGCAACAGATGTCCCCTTGCCCAATAGAGAGACTTTCAACTGTAAGCGGAGATGGTTCCTTTGTCGTCTCCACCCACAGAAGCTCTAGAAACTTGCAATTCTTTTAAGAGGGGGAGGAGGAGGGCTGGGGTGTGGGACAGATGGCGTTTGCCCATCTGTAGGTAACGCAGTCCCTTGGCTTCGTCTCTGGCTGCCTGGAATTGCCTCATTAGGACTTGCCAACTCCCAGCCCTTGGCAGAAGGAAAACCCTCTCTCTTAATAGTTTGCTTTGGCATGAGCTCAAGGCCAAGGGGCGGGGGAACACCTGCTGCCTTCCAGAGGGGATCCCTACCCCCTCCAGGAGGTGACACCTGCTCTCAGTATGATCCCCATGGAGACCTAGCTGTGAATAGACATTAAAAAGCCACGTAAGGACCATTACGAGGACTCATTCGCCATGGCCCAGTGACTGCACGTAGTAGGTGCACAACTATTCAGATGGCATCTTTTGCAGTCTCCAAAAAAAGGCAGCCTCTGCCTGAGTGTGGCCAGCTCCAGTCTCTACCTCCCTTCACTGAAGGGCACCACAGTTACCGAAGGCTGGCCGTTCTGCCCCTGCCCGTCCCCGCCCCTCGGGAGAAATGAGACAGGGTCCAAGGAGAGAGTGACTCACTGAAGAGGGTCTCCAGGCGGGTCACACAAGCAACGAAGCCATCGAAGTCGACGCTGAGCGTGCTGCTCGCGTGCCGCAGGGCGATGGTTTGCTGCACCTGGTCGCCGAGGGTGAACCCTGCGGGCAGAGGGGCCCGCGTCACAGGTGAGTGGAGGGCTCGCCTCCGGCAATACCGATCTTGCAGGGGCCAGGCCCCACTCTGCCTCCTCCAAGGCACAGAAGCGTCGGGTCACCCAACCCATCTCCTGTGCGATGGCTGCATTAGGACAGCCCCTCCCGGGCCCTGGGGTAGGCCCGTGGCTCCAGCAAAAGTCTGAGGTACTTCACTCTACAGAAGCCAGCAACGTTCCCTCTTCCCTCGGTCGAGGTGTTCAACAAATCTTTGTCGTCACACTGATGTCCGCCATACCACAACTACCACCGGTGACCTGGCCGTCGTCGTAATAAGAACAACTAAACTGGGCACATCTGGGCTCTAAAATCTTGTCCCCAGGATTGAGGGCTGTCCTCATCTCATGGGCATCAATGGTCCCCAAGTGGTTATTATCGGTTCCCCGGTAGATCTCCTAAAGCAGGAGAGAAATTCCAGGCAGAAAACAGCCGTTTGCGGCCCCTTCCAGAACTATCTCCCTCCACCCCACCGCATCCTTAGAAGGCCAGGGACACCCTCAAGAGGAGACCTCACCGACTCCTCCAGGAAGTTTTCAGAGCAAAGATGAGAACTCGGGCTGTGGCCGGTGCTGGCCCCTCTGCCCTGAGTGACAGGGTTCCAGGGAAGGCATTGGCACAAGCGTCTCTCATTGCTTTCTTAGTGCGTCCTGAACGATGCGTCCAGGTTCGGGGCTGGCTTTGACCCTGATTAAGGAGCTGGTCAGACTAGGGCAGGAAACAGACTAGGAATGAGTGTCCGAGAGTGCGAGGGGCTGGAAACACAGCAGAGCAGAGCAGTCAGAGTCCAGAAGATGCCCGGCGGGGTCGCGAGAGTTACCAGGTCCTTCTGAATCTTCAGCCACAGCGTCTTGAATTCCACGAGTCCCAAGGTGCCCGTCCCATTGCTCTAGACGTGTTAAAGGCCAACATGATCATGTGCAAATTCTACACGCCTTGTGGATTGCTTTCTCTTGTGTCTTAAGACTTCAGTGAAAGTTCCCTCTGTAATAAGCAGGGCCCCCGGGGTCAAGGTGGGAAGGGTTGTCAGGAAACAATTTCAAATAAAGATTAAAGAGTCAAACATTCACTAAGGACCTCCTTTGAGACGTCTGGGAGCAAAGGGCAAGCGAGCCCAAAGCCCGCGCGGCAACATTGTTCATTAGCATCTAACACCTGAGTCATCCAGAGTTACTGAAAGGGTTGAGCTGTAAGAGCTGTAAAGTCGCTTCCAGATTTAAAATTCCGTGATTTCTGGGTAGAATATCAAAATGTTATTGGAAAAATCATCAGGAGCCCGGGATGGGAACTCTCAGCCACAGCGGTCTGCGTGTGTTTGTCCACGTGCCTGGAAGGGATCCCCAAGCTTCTCCACACTGATTCCTGGGATGTTGGGGCACAGCTGGATCCTAGGCGCCTACTCAACCAAAACAGGCGGAAAGTTCTATGGAATTCTCTGCGTCCGACTTACATTTACCCTACAAATCTTAATGAGCCTGGGGTAGACAATGGGGATTTGGTTTTGAATTGTCCCTCATGATTGAAACTCTACCCTTTTCTCAGAAATCACAAGTAATCAACCACCACCACTGTGTTACAGCACAGACGTTAAAATTCTAAAACAGCCCGTCACGCCCACCTCCTGCAGCTAACCAGACCGAAAGCCAGGTCCACACAGAGTACGAGCCTCACCCTCGGTGAGGAGGAGCTTCCCACTTCATTGGTCAACATTTCTAATCAGTTCTTTTTTTTTTATTTTTTTCCCTGCTTCTGTAAACTTGCTTGCTGCATAGGCCAAAGATCTCGGGGTCAACTGAGAACTCATCCTCCCCTAAAGATGTGTCGCTTTAGTGCTTGTTAGAAAATCCCACGCTCTGTAACTGCCCGGAGCCCGTAGTGATTTCAGGGGTCTGTGAATCAGCCCGTGCCAACTGTAACAACGCGGGTCTAAAAGCGAAATCGCCCCTAAGCCCTGCGCCCAGATGTTCAGAGCGCCAGCTCTCCTGGGACCGCCGGCTCGTCAAACTGAGTTCTCCTTCTCTCTGGGTCACTGCTTGGATTTTCGCTGGTCTGATATTTGGAGCTTTGGAGATTTTTCCATAACATCGAGAGGTCTCTGCTCTTGTCTCTGTGAGCCCCACCTGAGTGATGAGTGCACTGCAGCCTTCCAACCCTCACTAATAATTCCCCCGACGCATCCCGGAATAGTAACGCTTGGGGGTCTAGGCACTTCAAGTCCTCATGGCTCGCTCCATCCTCGCAATAGGCACAGGAGCTACGTACATATCGTTACCCTGTTTTCCAGGAGGAGAAACGGAGGTTCGGAGCATTTAGAAAGTTCTCCAAGTTTATACACCTAAGAGGTGGTGGAGCCGGCGTGCGGACGCCTGCCTGTTCCAAAGCCCTCGTCCCGGGACAGCTGGGGTCCTCCATTCCGGATGGCATGGCCTGCAGAGACCCAGGCCTCGTCCCAGGCCTATTAAATCAGCATCTCCACGAGTGAGATTCGAGCAACTGTATTTTAAAGCCCCGTAGGTGATGAAGGACCGACACGTGCTGGAGAACTCAAAATGCCACGCGAAGTGAAAAATCCATCCACAAAGGACCACGTGTCGTGTGATGCCACTTAGATAAGATGCCCAGAATAGGCAAATCTATAGAGTCAGAAAGTGAGTGTAGGATGGAGGGGAGGGGGGTGTGGGGAGATTCAGGGGGAAGTGGGAAGTGAGCGCTGACGTAGGCACCAGGTCTCTTCGGGGCGGTGACGAAAGCGCTCTGTAACACGCGGTGATGTTTGCACAACTCTGCGAATGTCCCTAAAACCATCCACTTGTGCCCTTAGGATGGGTATATTACACGGTGTGTGAGTTACATCTCGATAAAGTTATTTTTACGAAAGGCTCCATGGGCGCTTCTGCCGCACCCGCTCTGGTTCAGAACCACTGCCCCCTGCCATTTAAACAGCGGCGCGGACGCCCCCGAAGAATGACAGTCAGTCCTCTTGGAACTATGAGTGATGCAGATACCACTGGGAACAGTGAGTAGAAACCGCGAGGTCATTCTCAAATCTGAGCTGGAGCCCACTGGCAAGTCTGAGGGTGATTCCATCGAGAAACCATTCACAGCAAAGCGGATCAACACGGAACGGTCCTTTGTGGCCCACAGTGAGACTGTTTACTATGTGGGCCCAGGAGAAAGACACGGAGCTAGCACCGTCTCCCCATCCCTGGTACGCCTACAGAGGTCAGCACACGCACGCCGGCCAGCCAGGACCCTCCGCCTGACCCCACGCAAATAACAGGCATTCCTCCCGCCCCGATGGTCATCAAACCACATCATGGTTGAGGCCCTAAGAATGGAGGGGAACCTTCCAAGGTTCCAGTTTTTAAAGAAATCGCCTCCGCTATCAGCACCGTGGAGCGTGGAGACCTGGACCCCCACAAGGCGACGTTTTAAGGATGTGGCAATGGACCGTTCTCTCTGTGCCTTCAGTTAAGCTGTCTCTTCCACCGAGAAAACTCTTCACATGTTCTTAAGTATGGAGTGAGGGTTCAGTTGGGTCAGGGAGAACAAACAGGTTTTCTGTGATGTGATAATTCTAAACTATTGCTAGTGGCTGTCGAAGGGCCGTGTTAAGACTTGGAGACCAAGACTAAAAACAGACAGGGAGAGGCAGGGAAGCGGGGAGGGAAGAGGGTGGGAACGGAGCCTAGAAGGAGGAGCGATGTGACTAACCAGGAAGACAGGCACGAATGCCCCGTATCTGCCACATTAAAGGAGTTTAAACCAGTCACGTAAACACTGCGTGCCTCAGTTTCTTCCCCTGTAAAACGGAGGCGATCTGAAGCTTATTGAGAAGCAAACAGGAAATGACATATTTTTCCTTAAAGCTCCAGCAGGACATTGGACATCCACTCGGTATAAGCTGGTTCCCTTCTCTTTCCTTCCCTTCCCCACCCTTCCCCCTTCTCACCGGGAGAGGTCGAGGAGTCATTCAGAGCTGGAAAAAAGTAAAAGTGATGTGCCGTGTAAAGGATACATCCATGAGGCTGATCGTCTCCCTGCAAGTGTTGATGTCGAATCCATCGAATTTTATGTCTCTTTCTAAATATTTAAATAGAAAAGGCGGGGTGGGAATCAGGATCATTTGAAGCCAGCGCAAATAATCCCCACGGCAGGAAACCACCGAAGGCCCCAGACAGAGAAAGGAGCCGAGTGTGGTCTCCACAAAAACGGGGAGCACAGCCACAGCCTTCTCGGCAGAGGCCCCCCCGATTCTGCTCACGCCTTGGGAGGGGGTGCAGGTGCACACCGGTGTTGGGGTTCAGCGTCTGAATCTCGTCTTTGGTACTCACCAGCCACAGACTTTAGCAAGCTAACATCTCTCTGAGCTTTAGTTTCCTCCTCCATTAATTGGGAATAATAATAATAGTAATAGTAGTAGTAGTAGTAGTAGTAATAATAATAATAATAATAATAATAATACCTGTCCCCAAAGACTGGCTGGGGATTAAATGAGATAATGGAAGCGAAGTTCTTAACACAGTATTGGGTATATGGTAAGTTCTTAAATATAAAATAAAACAGCTCTCTTTTTAGTGGCTCGGTAGCGTTCTGAGCACTGTCCCCATTTTACAGATAAGGAAACTGAGGCCCAGAGGTTAAATAATGTGCTCAAGAGCTCATGGCCAGCAGGGGGCAGAGCTGGGCTTCAGACACAGGCCATCGGGCTCCACGGCCCACATGGAGCTGCGCTTGTGAGCACCACCCACGGCCTCTCAAAAGGCAGCTGTCATCCTCGCAGGAGCCGCAGCCGTCCTTGGTCTCCATGCTCATCTTGCCCTCGGCCGCGAGTCAAGGTAGGAAGGCACCAAAGACCCAGAGGTGCCCGCCTCCTCCCTCGGCATTTTCTCAGCAAAAGCAGGAGTGAGAGCTGGAGCAGAGGCCAGGTCTGCGGACCTGGGAGGGCCCTCCAGCCAGGGCCTGGGCTTGGAGCCCTGGGGAGCTGCTCTGCCTTGCCTCTGGGAGGCCTTGCACTTGGCCGCTCAGCCGTGCCCCTGTGTCCTGCATTCTCACGCTCAGTCTGGCTACAGTGGGTAAACATGCCCATCGCTCACCCAGCTGGAAGACTTACCCAGGCCCACCCCGGACCAGAGGAGAAGCCAGCTCCGTGCCCATTCACACGAGCCTGGGTTCAGATGGAAGGGGCAAGGCTTTCTCCGGGGTGCATGCACTTGAGCCCCTGGCCGCCCCCAGGACTTGCTACAGCCTGAGATGGGGACCCACCGCTGCCTGGGAAGGTCAGAACCGTCCCTCCCACACGCCTCTCCCCAGCGGTGCACCACAGAGCAGGAGCTGCCATCCTTCAGGGGACCAGAGTCGTTCGTTTTCTGGGGAAACTTCACTCAGGTCACCCTCGGCCCACTTCCTCGCTCCCAGGAATCAGGACTCCTACCTGCAGGGTCCTTGGCTCCCTCATCGGCCCTACTTCACCCTGCCCGGCACCCCGCCCTTCCCTTCCTAGCTGCTGGACACTCTCTCAGCCCAGAGGGAACCAGGACCCTGGGGGTCAGAGGCCAAAGGCCCCCTCTCCCCGTCCTGTCTCTGGGTGCTCCCAGCCCAGTGCCGGCTCCCACTCCAGCACCTCTCGGGCTCTCACAGACTTTCCGAAAAGACCTAACGTGCAACTTTCGTTCGGAAAACACCTTGTTCAGAACCGTCTTGAGTTTGTTGGCACCGATCTCAAAATCCTAGAAAGAGGAACCCAAATGCAAGTCACGCCATGCCCTGCCAAGCTCTCCAAGACGTTAATGTCATCAGACGCCAGGTCCACGGACCCTGTGATTTCAAAAGGCTGTGACATCTTTAAAAACCACGATTGTCACTTTCCCTCCCCCGCAGCCTCGGGGAGAAGCGTGCGTGGCACTTCCCGGGCTGCAGGCTGTCACACAGGGGCTCGATTAAACCAACAGCAAAGGGTGGTGAGTAGCAGATAATGGGAGCTACGTTGACAGGCGTGACACCCCCCCGATGTGGACCCTCCTCAAATTTTCAAAACAACTCTGCATCCGCTGAAGCGTGAAGGAAGCCGTGATTTTGTAAACTGCTAAACACTATGTACGTACAAAATGTAATCCGTAATTGCCACGTGATATAATTGCTTGGGGTTCACCGCTACCAAGCGGCAGAGTCGAGACTCAAAACCTAAGACGTGTCGCCTTTCCCACTGCATCCGTGGGCGCTGCCGTTCCAAGCAGCAGCCCGCCTCATGCTGGGCACGTGGAGATTTAAGGGACTCGGGCTTCCCGTGTGTGTTTGGGATACACACTGGGCTGGACAGACTTGTCCCTCGACTCTCAGCCAAAGGACAGACCTCACGGGACGGCAGATGAGGCGCAGAGAAGGCAGACTGCTCCGAGCTCCGGGCTCCAGGCACGACGCTGCCCCTTGTTTGCCGCCAAGTCACTCCCCCTTAGGAAATGAGGTTTCATCATTCGTCCACAGGACAATCCCCCTTCTCCCATCCTCCACCAGTGGCCCGGGCGATTCTGGAAAAATCGAGATAAGAGCGGCGCAGAGTAGCACACACACTGTGAGGGCAGCCGGTCTCGTTCAGGTGGAGCAGAAAAGCCTGCGTGACGGGAACATCGCCCCCACTAGCCCGCCAGGAAAAAGATGGGATGTCGAGGGTCTACGTTCAGACCTTGGCCTGTCCCTGGTGCCCAGCCCGCTCCTCAGCTTCTCTGTGCCCAGCCCTCCACCAACACTGCCCCTTGCTGCAGGGGGAAAAAATAAGGTACACGAAGAACTAGTGTACGAACATGAGCTTAGATTTTTCGTTGCTCTTGATGTTCTTAATAACGCATGACCCTGTGGCAGACAAGGCAACGAGGTTTTGTTACTAAAAATTCCGGTCCGAACATCCACCTAAAACATAAATTGACTCATTTTTGCAAGGGGTCCTCAGCTATGGAGTGATGGCAATGCGAAGGAACTGCGTTCCCGGGTTTTTGCTGCAAAGGATTCTGATGTATTTTCTTCTATTCCATTCTTAAGTCTGGAAAGCGGCCCTGAGGGTCCCTGGGGGGTGGAGAGTACTTTTTTCCCCCTTCAGTTACGGAATAATTGTTTATGTCTTTTGAAAGTCATGTCGCAACCTCACCCCGCAGGGTAGTGATACTAGGGCGAAGGGCCTTGGGGTGATTAGGTCATGAGGGTGGGGCCCCCATGAATGAGATCAGCACCCTTATGAAAGGGACTCCAGAGAGCTCCCCCACCCTCTTTCCACCGTGGGAGGGCACCGCGAGGTCAGCAATCTGCAGCTTAGAAGAAAAATCTCGCGGGAATCTGACCTTGGACTTCCCACCTCCAGAACTGCGAAAGACAAATGCCTGTTGTTTATAAGCCGTCCAGTCTGCGGTGCTTTGTTACAGCCACCGGAGCTGGCTGACACCTTCCAAGGCCCTTCGGCACCCCTTACTGTATCCTTCGCTGAAGTTATCGGGCCAGTCGTGACACTTGGAGTCCTGACTTTGCTGTGACTTATGCCCCACAGGACAGGAACTACGACAAACCAATGTTAGCAGGTTGGGGAGAGAAGGTCAGTGGCCACACGCGTTTCCGTGCACCCCTCGGCCCTCGTGCTGGCTGAGGGGTGCACGGAGACGCGTGTGCCCACTGAGGGCCAAGGGCTGGCCCTCGGCTGAGCTTGAGCTCCCCAGGCCGAGGCTGCTGGTCTCCCTGAGGGCCACGAGGCAGCAGGACAGGGAGCACCAGGCCTGCCCCAGCCAGGTGAGCTGAGCAGCCATCCACCTGCGCTGGGTGATTCCTCCCGCCCCTAAAGGATATTGATTTTGGGGAGTTCTGCTGCCCTGGCTTTTTAGTCGGGGCCCTGATCTGACGGGGCCAGTTTACAAAGAGAGAGGCTTTGGGCAAGACCTGGAGACTCAGGTTTTCTGTTTCCTTAAGGGGCCGTCGACACAGCGAGACTGCCATTCTCTCCCGCCCCAGTGCAGGAAAGGCCTCGGTCTTAAGACAGGAAGGGGCGGGGGGTGGGTGCTGACATCGCTGGCCTTACCTGTTTTACTCGTGGAGACTCACGAGTGTGCAGACGCAAGCGACCCAAGCATCCTCGACCAAGTTCCCGCCAGTCTCAGAGGTACATGCATGTAGTGTAGCGAGTGTGTGTGTGTGTGATATGCGTGTATGGGGGCATGTGCATGCATGTGTGTATACCTATGTGTGCACGTGTGTGGGACGTGTGTGGTGTATGTGTGTGTGTAAAGGGAGGAGGTGGTGCTTTTATGTATATGTGTGTATTCATGTCTGTGGTGTGTGTCTGTGGTGTGTGGCAATGGTGTGTGCTGTGTGTGGTATGTGTGATGTGTGTGTGGTGTGTGTGTAGGGTGTATGTGTGTGTGTTGTTGTGTATGTGGTGTGTGTAGTGTGTGTGTGGTGTATGTCATGTGTGTGTGGTATGTGTGTGTCTGGTGTGTCTGGGGTGTGTGTCTGGTGTGTGTGTGTGTGTCCATGTGTCTGTGTGCTTAGTGTGTGTGGTCTGTCTCTATGGTGTGTGTGTGGTGTGGTGTGTTATGTGGTGTGTATGTGAATTGTCAGTATGTATATCTATCTGTGGTGTGTATGTGTGGTGTGTGTGTGTGTGTGTGTTGTGTGTGTGTTGTGTGGTGTGTAAACTGTGTGGTTGCGTGTGTGGTGTGTGTTAGTGTGTGTTGTTTGTGTGTGGGGTGTGTGTGTTGTATGTGAATTGTGTAATGTGGGTGTGCATTATCTGTGGTGTGTATATGGTGTGTGGTGTGTGTGTTTAATTATTGTGTTGTGTATTAACATTTGTGTGGTGTGTGTGTTACATTGTATGTGGTGTATGTGGTGTGCGTGTATCATGGTGTCTTATGTGGTGTGTGTGTGTTGTGTGTGTGTTTTGTGTGGGGGTGTGTGTGTGTGTAAGGGGAGAGATGGTGCTTTCTAGATCCTACTCTCTGGGCCTCACGTGCCCACCCTGGTGGCAGGAAAGCCCTCTAACCAGGCTATTACTGGGGTCCCATCTCCCCAGCTACACCTTTTTTAAAGAAAATCCCCCAGTGTCCTATAGACCAAAGTAGAAGGGCAAGAGGGGCACCCAGTGAAGGACCCTTGAGACCTGCGGTGTTTTACGCATTTCTTCTGGGAGGCATCGGCCGGGAGCCGAGGATGGGTCACACACAGGGACAGGGCCACAGCTGCCCACCACCCCGGGCCCCCAGACTCCCGCACACCGTGGTGGGATAGGACATGCACAGGGCCCGGGCCTTCTTCTCCGAGAACACCCTCAGGCAGAAGTCGCCGTCCTGGAAGAGCTCGAAGGTGGACGGCACCACCAGGTACTCCCCCGGGGGGAGCCGAGCCCGGGCTGAGACCTCCCACAGGTTGACGTAGGTGCTGGAGCCGGCCGAGGGCTGGTGGCCCAGGAATGAGTGCTGGCCCAGGTGCATGTCCGAGTGACTCTCCAGCTGCTGACAGCAACGGTCGGAGTCAATACCTCCGAAACCCCGGAAGACGGGGGCTGAAGAGTGGGGGGCGATCATGCTGACTTAGGGATCGGTGACTTTTAACTCTGGGCCAAGAATCAGGATGCTTTGGATTCTGCCATGAAGTCAGGTAGTGTTGATCAAAAATGTATTTAGAGCATCTTCTGGGGCCCAGGCCCTATTTCAGGCACTGCCCTTGACTACGTGACCTTGGCCAGACCCTTAGCCCGCTTCCAGTTAAAAGAAGGGTCCAACAGCAGGGTCTCCAGTGTGTGCTCAGCTTCTCTCCCGGTAATTGGCATGAATCTCCCACCCACTGAATCCAACACTCTTACTCCGTGCCATCCCCGGAGTGTGGCGCTGAGCACCCCAGTACAGGCCTGTGGCTGGAAAAGTCAGTTTAAATCCTGGTCCTCGAGCAAAAGCAGCCAGGAGCGTGTGACTATTTGGGAAAATGGCTCTCCGAGGTGACAGGGAGGGCAGGGCCGCAGCTCCCGAGGCGGCAGACGGCGGGGGTGGCCCACCCAGGCCTCCCTCCGGGCCTCGTCTCTCCTCGGAGACGGGAGGATGCTCCCCATGACCCATTTGTTTGCTGAGGGGAAGGGAGGCTGTCGGCGTGTGACGCGGGCTAATTAGCGACTGCAGAGCGCTTCGAAAACACAGGTGCCGATGTGATTATCGCTGTAATTAAGCCTCCCATCACGCTGTACCTTTATGACCAGTCTTCATCGAGACGCCCATGGCAGAGGGCCGGAGCTGATGAGCTGCAAGGACTGTGACCTCTGTGTGACCCGGAGCCAGATCGTCCACCCCAGAGTGGACAGTGTCCCTTCATGGTCACCAGATCCTCTTTGGCTCACGGGTCTGCGAGGCGGGGGAGAAAGCAGAGCCATCTGCCCGCAGTGCCCTGGTCAGGACTCCACGGCGTCCCCCGGCCAGCCCTCGCTGACCTGGGTACAGGGACAGCCACGGCACTGGGGAGTCCCCTGAAAAGGTGTATACTCTTGGCAAGAGAATGCCAGGGATGGCCAGCAAGGCCATGGGCAAGGTCTACGTGTCATGGAGTTGAATGTCATTCTTGTCATCCCCAGCAGGGGGCGTCCTCGGTGGAGCGGGAGTGAGAAGCAAACTCTCATTCGGGTTAGGCCGGGAAGGGGGAGAACTGAATTCTTGCAAGAACCCAAGGATGGGACGCACTGGAGAAGCCTCGTTTGGGAAGTCAACGTGGGAACTGGAGGGCACTGAGGCAAGAGCTGTGTCCCCTCCGTCCCGCCAGGAGCTCCGAAAGGATGCGCCACCAGGCCCCTGGCCCTCACGTCTCCCCCTGGCGTAGCTCAGCTGAGGGTAACAGGATGGGAGTCGAGCGGGTTCACCCGAAGGCGACTCTCTCAGTGTAGGCCCTGGACCAGCAGGAGCCCCCTGGGAAACTCGTCGGAAATGTGAATTCCCAGGCCCCACCCCGGACCTACAGAATCAGGGTGGGGCCCAGCAGTCTGGGCTTTGACGAGACCCCAGAGGGTTCCGAGGCCATGGTTTGAGAAGCGTTGACCGAAGACCACTGGTACTTGCCAGGCACAGGACCCACGGTGATGCAGAGGGCCCTGGGAGGTGCTGTTGGGGAGGTTCCGCTGTGTGTACGTGTGACGTCTCCCTCACCTAAATGGGACATTTCCGATGGGAGCCGCCGCATGCATTCGTGAGCCAAGAGGCAGATAGGCCAGGCGTCTGTGGCCTCGGCACAAGGCATGGGCTGGAGCCCGAAAACGTGGGCCTCATTGCCACATGCCACAGAGCTGGCCGAGCCTGAGAACTCGGGAAAGCGGAGGTGGGACTGTCCAGCATGGCGAATACACGTCCAAGTAATTAGTGTCCCTGCCTCCAGCTGGGGTAGCCCCACCTGCGACGGTGGCTCTTAACCTCGACCACACGTCGGAGCCGGAGATTCTGACACACAGTAAGTCCTCACTTAATAGGTTCTTAGAAACTATGACTTTCAATGAAACCACGAACGTATAACGAACCAATATGACCCTGGGCTCATCGATAGAAACAAGAATTAAGTTTCTACGGCGTATTTCTGGTCACAAAAAACATTGTCGAACTTCTAAATAAAGACTCACATCTCTTCTAACATTAAACACTGAAATACGTGAGCTGTGCATCCGCTGAAGAAAGATGAATGGGAACAAGTCAGATCATCATTTTTCTAATCCACTGTTTCTAGTTTAGGGTCTCGGGGGGCTGGGGCCTCCCCGGGCAGCTCGAGGTGCAAAGCGGGACCACCCTGGCCAGGACACCACTCTGTCACAGGGCCAGTCGCACCCACGCTCACTCAGATGGTGACAATTTCTAAATGCTCGGCAAGTATCCCCAGGAGAGGCTCGGCGTGCCAGAACGAACTGGGGCCTGACTTTGTGCTGGCCGCATGGAGCCCCGCCGGTCCCCTCCCCAGGGGTGCTGCCTGGGGCTCCTCCTTTCAACTGGCCAGGCAGCCAGGATAGCTGGGGGAGCCTGGGACAGCAGCAGGAAACCCCAGATGTAAGCATGACAATGACCCTGTCTCTTTAACCCCGTTGTAAATCACAGAGGAGGCCCAGGAAAAGCCCAGAGCCAGAAAGGCAGGTTGGCGCTTCCTTTTCTTAGCCGAGATCAGGGCGTTTATTTCTGTGGCTAAAGAGGAGCCTAAGGTGTGCTGTAATTATCTTGTTCTGATCCGACCAGCAAGCACACAGAGGACAAAGGTCACCACTGTCCTGCCAGGTGGCACTCGGGATTGCCTTTAGCAGCTCTCAGGGGGACCGGCTCACCAGACCATGTGGGAGCCCGCGTAGGGGAGAACCGAACCGGCTGCCCTCGAAGGAGCGGATGCTGCTGCGTGCTCATCTGCGAAGGCAGCCGAGCTCCGTCTTACCGAAGGAAGGACATCTCTGTGGGCACTCGCATACCTCTTTGGGGACCTACGGGGCGGGAGAAAAGAGCAGGTCACCTGAGAGTGCCCAGGTCCTCCCTTTGCGCCTCTGCACCCCCTCCCCCACTGTAACCCTGGGCCACCAGCGGGGAGGAAGTTGGCGCTAAAGTGAGAGACTAGTCAGCATTTCTGAAACTGGAAAGTCGGTGATGAATTTCAAGGCCCTCTGTACACCACTGAGCCCCAGAAATCTGAAAGGAAAAAAAGAGGCTCTACTTTGTTACTTTATTTTCTAGTTGTAGAATCCACCAGGATCCCCAATTCTTCAGGGGTAATAACCTTGGATTTAAATGAGCACGAACACGTTACGGACCTACAGACCTGGCCTCCGGATCAAGGGGGCCCAGAAAGGGGGCTCTCATGCAACCTGAGCCATGACTCATCCTGACCTTGGCTACAGCGGCTGGGTCAAGAACAGGCACGTGACCAAGCGGAGTCCATCAGAGGCTTCTCCAGGGTTTTAGAATTGGAACTAAGGGAAGGGGGCTCCTTCTTTTACACTGTAATATTAGGGGGTGCTGTGAAAAAAGCTAGACCAGGAGAATGTCGCCCACAGCAGAGAGGAGAGGGAGAGAGAATGGGCCCTGACAGCATGCCAGCCCCTTGTTCCAAGTGTCCCTGCCCTCCCCTGGATTTGGTGACATGAGCTGGCGAATTCTTTTTTCACCGATCTAGTAGATTTAGGCTCGATTATCCACGACTTGGAAGGCCGACTCCCACAGGAGATCGGCTCTCAGAGACAGAGTGAGCCCTCCACGCCCAGGGTAGAGAAGAGGGTTCAAGCTCCCTTTGTCACTTTCTCCCTCTGTCCCTGCCACATCGGCTCTTTTGACCAGGAAGAGAGTAGTCTGGGTCCACGGGCAACTGCCTGTAACTCGGGGGTGGCGGGGGCGGCAAATTAGGGGAAATTTGGATCGGCTGGCCTCCTCACTCTGGCGCCCCTACTTGTAATTGTCGGCAGAGGTAGAAACGGCCTGGGTCAGTGTGGCTCTTCGACTTTGAGTTAAAACCAAAATCCCCCACGCAGAGGCCCCGCTGTCTCTGAGCACAGAGGTCCTCAGGGACTCGCCTCTCCCCTCACTGCCTGAAAACCTGCACTCGGCTGGCAGGGGCGGCTGGCAGGGACTCTCCCAGCAGCTGGCGGCCTTCCCAGCCACCACGTCCACGGCTGCTGGCGGTACGCTCCAGATCCGCCCCTCCCGGAGTCACCACGGGTCTGAGCCGGCACACCTTAGCCCCCGCCCACTGACAGAAGCAAACCTACGGCCACCTTTGAAATGCAGGATCCTGGATACAAACGACAGGCTCGCCTGGCAGAAGCCCCTTGTCACCGCAGGAAGATAAAAGGGAGAGAGAGGAGGGCTCTTTAGCCTTCCTGGTTTCTGGCTGCTTCTCAATCAATCAGTGTCAGGTTTTCAACCTCAAATCAGACTCCAGTTTGCAGACTGTTAAAGCCATAGGAGGCAGTTACAGGGGTCAGAGAACGGTACCCTGTAATACTCCCTCCCTACGACCCCAGGTAAGTACTCCCCTCACGCACCCCCAGGTAATTTACTCCCTACAACTGGTACTCCTACAATGCCAATTCCCCTATAACCCCAAGTACTCCTACAACCCTGGGTACTCCCTACAACTCCAGGTATTCCCATAACCTTATATACCCCCCTCGATCTAACCATGTAACCTTATATTCACAGATGTAACCTTATATACCCCTCCCATAACCTTATATACCCCCCCAATCTAACAAACCGCTTGTATTCACAGATGTCATACTCTAAATTTTATGCCTCCAGCTACAAGAAGGCCCACAGATTACATACATGGGGTTATTTTATAAGCTGCTAGAATTCAATGTCCAAAAAATTGGCATGCTGCATACATATGTATATTTACGAGCGCAAACGCCATGCCAGCAAGGTCATCGCAGTATGTCAGCCCACGTCCTTTTGAAAGAATGCTTTGCTGATCTGGTTACATAAGGTGGGGCCAGTGAATGAAGAACGGGTGGCCACAGTCGCTGAGGAGCCCAGTCTTCAGCCAGGCCCACCTACTCCCTGCTCTCCAAGACCATCACTGACTCTCCAGCTGCCAAGAAGCACACGGTGTCCCTTCCGGCTGGAATGTTCTCCCTCTTCCCCGCTAAAATCCAGCTCATCCTTTAAATCCCGATCAAAGTTTCCTCTTCCGTGAAGCTGTCTCTCTCTCTGAGGAGCACCCGGCCCACCCCTGTGTTGCTCCCCATCACAGCAGATTTGACCTGCCCTGTTGACAGTGGGTCTGATTTCCTCTCGAGGTTGTGGGCCCCTTAAGAGCAGTAATGGCGAGCTTTCTGCACAGCGCCTAGCACGTAGTGAGTGCTCATTAAAGCGAGTTGACTTGATATGCACACGGTAAGCGCCTTCTCGCGTTTTTATCCCTGTCAGCAAAGGCTCTAGTCTGGGGCTGTTTACATTCTGGATGGGGAAGGATGGGCTAAGCTGGACTAGAATCGGAGCTTATTTATTTGAAGTTCTTTTCTCCTGCCATCAAGCAGCAAGTATTTTCCAACGTAAAACACACACACACACATTCGCACGCCCTAAATTCTAAAGCTCTGAGTTCCAAAATGAGAGAAAGGAGCTGGAGGTGGCATGACCTTGACAAATGCCCTTCTCTTCACCTGTTTCTTATTACAACGCTTGTCTCTCATGCAGTAATTTATACCGAGATGTCCGGCCTACAGCCAGCTTTTGGTATCCCTGATTAGAAGTGTATTTTCCCCAAGAAATTCATTTTGGTCCCCAGTCCAGAGACACCAGAGCTGAAAATGACTATCTATGTGGCTTCGCTCACCTCAGCTCATGCCCCGTGTGTTCCAACAGGCGTCTCAAGGTTGCCCGGGTAGAGAGGGGTAATTGTCTTTGGCTCTCACGTCCGGCCTTACTTCCCCCATTCTGTGATTGCCCCTCATGCTCTTTGTGTTACCTCAAGAGCCTTGTGCCCCATATTCTTGGCTCCTGTCCCCAGAGAAGCCTATACTTGGAAAGAGTCTAATAGGCATGTTTACACGGATCCCTCAATGACAGGCAAAGTTTAATGAATTATACAGCCCAACGTTAACAGCAGAGACTTAAGCCATAGGAATGAATCTCTAACTGTGGAATTCAGGCCTCAGGAAGTCCCCTGGAAGAGGCATTCGGGCAAGCAAGGAGCATGGCTGAGTAGGAATAGTCAAGCCGTCGGAAGGACATGCTCCAATTACTGGCCAAAATGTTCCGACCGAAGACCCCGAGCGTGCGACGAGGGCTGACCCCAGCTCGGGACTACCTTGTAGACGGCATAGCCGATGCTCAGCACGCCCTGTTCTAGTCTCTTCTGTCCCCGGCGATTCTTCTGCATCAGGCCCAGCAGCACCGTGCAGCGGGGTTCACTGTCACCCTCCTCCTGGTGGTCGTCCGCCTCATCCAAACGGATTTTGAACTGGGCGTTGGTCCAGTAAGTGGCCGGAAGTCACCAGCTGGTGGTGGTTCCCCCATGGGGGGTGAGGAGACAGAAGAATGAAATGAAAGGGAAGAACCTTGATCATCCCAAGGGAAGCATAATTCTGGCCAAACTCTGCCTGGTAAGCAGCCCGGGCAAGTTTCCTTTACAAGGTAGTCAGGCATTTCCTCCCAGCTTCCTGCGCCACCCACACACCGAGACATGTCCCGTAGCATTCAGACGCTTTGCATGTGTCCATTTATTTGATCAACAAGGAGCCCAGGTATGCTTGACCGGGAATATTCAAGGTCCCATAGCCCCAGGTTACACCGGGGCCCCCTAGGAAGTAATTTCCAGGTCTTCCTGGAGAAATGGTGGACATCTCTTTGGTGTCGGCTCCTGGCCTATGAAGACAGACCCACCTCCTGGATGAAGGAAGATCTCTAGGTAAGAAGCACGTCTCTAGGACAGACAAGGACACAGTCCAGGCAGATGTGCTACTTAGGAGGCCTCTGCTGACAGGCCATAAAGGCAGTCACTCTCATCCATCTGATGGTCATGTGTTCTCCCTCACAGAGGCCCCAGCTTCAGACCACAGCCCAAAGCTGCCCTAATTGCTGATGCTCTGTCCATCCGCCCAGTTTGCGGCCCCCTGATGAGACACACTCCCTTCAAGAGCAAGTCACTTAATAATGCACGAGATGTAATAATTGGCAATTAAGGATGCCTGCCACACCACCCATGGATGTTTAAACAGACTGCTTCATTTCGAATATTATTTTTTAATACTCTCTCAACATAGTAACTGTACTGGCGAAGGCACAGAGAGGTCAATGGGTCATCCCAGGGCGCACAGCAATTCTATGACAGTCAAGTGGCCGAGCGTAACTGAAGAAGACGGGCCTGACGGGCATCGCCATGCCAGGGCCACGACGATTTCCACGATGACGTAGGGGAACGAGGGGGAGCGAGGGGGGGTGGGCAGTTCTCACAGCCTCTCGATAAGCGTCCAACTTGGTGAGATAACAAGGCACTCGCGGGCGACCAAAAGCCACCGACGATTATTTTTTTCTTGACGGTCAGATTATTTATCCGATGCCACCTTCTCGGAATCTCTACTCCCTGATTCTTTTCTTTCTGGCGTAAGGGTGTGGATTTTATAGCCAAACACATGCAGGTTCCGTGGGGACAGAGCCGATTCCGCACTCGTCTGGACTTACATCTGTACCGAGGGCAGGAGCCATCCATCTCCTCCCGACAGCTACTTGGTGGCACGGATGCGACAGTGATTTGGCACACACGGGGGCACCTTAGGCCAGCCCTGCGGTTCCCAGCTCCCAGAATGATCCGTGCAAATTTCCTACGCATTTTCTAAGAGCTGGCGAATGGCAAGCGTATTTTAATTTCTCCCGCCTGCAACGTGACTGCAATCTCTAGATTTTGTTTGTTTGTTTGTTTGTTTGTTTGTTTACTCCTCAACCGAAGTGGAGGATGAGAACGGGCCATAAAAAGAAATCCCACTTGTATAACGCTCCCCGCTTAGGAAGCATTTCTGAAGGTGGGCGGTATCGCTCCGTTCTGAGGGTTAAGAAACTGAAGCTCAGGAAAAGGACCATCCGGGGCCCCACAGCCGGGAAGCTGACGGTGGCAGGAAAGGGCCTCCCTTCCTTCCTTCTCCTCTGCTGGGCAGTCACCTCTCCCAGCAGAGACGGGCGCTATGGGAGGGCTGGTCACGCCCCCGGCCTGCACTCATGGGGGAATTGGTTACGGCGCCACTTCCTCTGCACGGAGCACGGCCCCGCCATGAGCTCCATGTCAGAAGAAGGCGGTGGCCCTGTCCCACGCAAACGTCTCCATCAATCAACATGTCACCACGGACAGGGAGGGCGCACAGGCCTGGGGAGTGGGCGGCGGAGTGGGCGGGGCTTTCCTTCATCCTCCTGGGAGATGTGGGGTCAATCCGTTCAGAGTTTCTTCCTCGGGTGCTGCCTCGGCTGTTCTGACCTAGGAGGAGGCTGTAAATGTCTGTGTTAGTGACCTGCGGGAAGCGGGGGCCTCCCGCCTTCATAAGATGAGGGTCAGGGCAGAGGCAGTGGTTAGCACCAGACTGTCCCCGCCAGAAACTGAGCTCCAGTGACTCTCCCACGAGAGAGGGGAGTGGCCGCTCACAGGCCCTGTGCGCGGCCACCCCTGGCCCACGCGGTTGGGCCCCTCCACCTGTGTGTGACTCAAAGCAAAGTGGCTGCTCTGATGGACGCAGTCACTTAAACGGGAGATGAGGCACCCGGGTTCCTCCAGCGCACCGTCCCAGAGCTCAGCCGGATGGGTGCCCGTCAACTGCGTGAGAACAGGAGGCCTTAGCGCAGGGCACCAAGAACGTGGTCACTAAGGAGAAGTACAGCCCTTGGGGACGGGGGCGCGCAGGTGAAGCGAGGACAGTTTGAACACACGGAAGCTGGAGAACGGTGCTCCGTCACATCGGGCCCCCGGCGAGGGGCTGCAGAGCCTGCCCACCCTTGCTGCCCTGGCCTCCAAGCCCCAGCGGGGAGCAGGGCCTCGAGCGCTGCCCGGGAGCCGGGGGACATTGCCCAGAGATGAACCTGCGAAGACACCCAGCTCGGGGAGCACGAGCCAGGGGAGGCGGCCCGGGTGGCCCGGGCAGCCCGTCGCCTCACCTGGGTCGCTCTGGCAGCCGCCGGCGGTGGAGCCCCGTGACCAGCGGCCATTGAACAGGACCAGGTTCCACTTGTGCATCTCCTCGCTGCTCAGGGAGTCTGGAGACAGGCTGCAGATCTCCAGCCGCGAGAACTGCCTCAGGAAATCCGAAAAGGACATCCTGGGGGCAGAGGGGGCAGAGGGGCCAGAGGGCTGTCCGTCACGGGGGCTGGGCCAGGCAGGTAAGGGACAGTGTGCTTCCTGGGCACAGGCGAGCGCCCAGCTTTTCCACAGCCCACCGATGCAGACACTCAGGGACTGCTGTCCCATTTCTTCACTGTGATGAGCTTCTCCCATCTTACTAGAGAGCCCTCCTCACATGTCTCGCCAGCCGAGCGAACAGAATGAACCGTAGACCAGAAGAGACCCCAGGAGGTGATCTGAACAACGCTCCTGCCTCGGGTCCAGTTACCCCTACACGCTCTAAGCCACGTCACGTTCAGGGGTGTCCTTATTATCTTCCTTAGCCCACCCACGAGGGAAGCGACCCTATTTTGATGATAAGCTAAATCTTAGATGAAAGAAATAGGAGCGATTTACGTCACTGGATGGACACAGAGAGGGGGGAAGACAGGCTGCGAGCTCATCTATGTGGCGGGCCCGACGTCGTGGCCGTGACACTTCGGACGTCCCGGCGCAGAGGCAGAGTTACACGAGGGCAAAACGGGGAGCAGAATGAAGCACCCCTGGCCGGGAACCGTGTCGCATTTCTGGAGCACCTAGAGATACGCTTGCCCTCCGTCCAAACTGGGGGTGAACCCGCAACAGAGGGCCGGGGCCCCCGCAGACCACTCTCACCAAAACTCCCCGTCCTCCGCTTTCTTGGCCAGCTCTTCTTTCTGCCTGGGATCTGTGTAATTCCACTCTGGGGCACTGAGGAAAAAAATCAAAGAATGTATTTTTCTATTATTATGTTTATTTTAAAATAATAAAATTTAAACTTTTTTTTTTTTAATGAAACAGACGCGGCTGTTCCTGTACGGTTAGTTGCCATGCAAGCTGTTCACTACAGCTGAACTTCTCCCAAAAGGGCATGTGGGGGGGAGGCAGGCACAGTGTAGGGCAGGGACAGAGGCCGGGGACATGGACCCTACGGTCCCTGGAAGGAGAACCCTGATGTGCGGCGGGAACATTATGCCACGGCCTGGCCCCCTAAATTCACTCTCCAGGCAAACTTGACATTTCTAATGAGGATCCAGGGCCCCAGTCCCAAGGCGGAGGGAGCTGATGTGAGGCCTGTCACAGACAGGCATGCACACCAGTATCCATTGCTAAGTTGTCATTCTGGCTTATCCATCAGTCTGGGGTGAAGATGTTATGAGAGGGTCTGACCATCTCTGGGCACGAGGCCATGGCCCACTGCCTGAGCCTGCGAGAATGCCAGCGAGGCCAGTTTCATGGCAATTTCACTGAAGTAATGTCGCCCTGTGAGGCCGCCTGCTGGCGGCCTTTCTGTGACGATGCCCACAAGCTTTGTTCAAGTGTCATCTCCAGCTACCTGAACTTTACAAACTTAGGTTTTTCTGAAACATTCATGCCATGTTTAAATAGCTAAACAATATCAACATCTGTCGTTTTTAAAAATCTCTTTCTTGAATGCTCTCAGCAAAACCTGAGCCCCTCCTCTTCCCTGCTTAAAAGCTGGGGCACACCCAACCCAGCCACTGAGAGCCCCAAGGGATCCCACAGGAGAGCCCCCAGGGCCTCTTCAATTCCCTGAAACATTAATTGGATCAGAACCACATCTTAAAAGGTGCCCTTTGTAAACAAAGACTAGGGGGCAAATTGGAGAATTCTAAATCTGACCTAAATCTCCCAGATGATTTAAAAAATATATATATATATATCTATAGATATATATATATCTATATAAATATATATATAGATATATATATATCTATAGATATATATATAGATATATATAATTTATTTAATTAGACATTGGGCTGAGCCTGGAACACTTACCTCAGGGGCCAGCGCCCTCCACCCCAACAGCCAGTATATAAACTCCCCAGGCCAGTCAGCACCCCCCACCCTTGAACTTGTCCCCCAGTCTGTTAGGGACCAGGTGGCAACAGGGAAAAGAGAGAAAGTCAAAGAATCCCTTTGGGCAGCTTGGTAAACAGCCGTTGATTAAAATGGCCAAAACTTAGGGTTTCAGTGTTACTCAGCTATGACAGTTTTGGGGGCAGACGACAGAACTGGAGTTTGGGATTTTGCTCAATCTTAGGCAGTCGAATAAAAAACCTTTCACACAAGAGGCCGATCCTGGGCCCTAGGACTCGGGGAATGTTGCAGTCCTGAGCCGTTTAAATGTAACAAAGTTCCCTTCGAAAGCCTCAGCGGCATCGTGGAGAAAGGGAGCACGTGGGGCACACACGAGTTTTAAGGACACGTCGGGAGGGAGGGTGATTATTATGTTACCATCCCAGTTCTGGTGGCTCGTTATCGATGACACTGGCGAATTCTATTTCCTTTCCCAGTGTCAACCTGCCACCCCCATGCCAGCAGCTGTCACTAGGAAGAAACTGCTCCATGCTTTCAACACCCACCCGCACCACGGCACAGCGTGGTGGCCACCACGGGAGGCCTCAGCGTCCGGTCGCCATCTCAGACTGACTTCCTCTCGCCAGCGGAGAGGCCAGCCCGAGAAGAGCCTGTCTGTTATTAAGGACTTTACGGGCAAAGATCAATACCTGCCCCATCATGGGCCCCCAGGGAGAATGCCTGCCTCTCCATCCATCACTGCCCGCTGCGGCCAGTGGGCTCCCAGGGTAGAGTTCCACTTTTTAAGTGTTGTTTCCTCTTGGCGCTCAGAGTTCAGCCTTTGTCAGAGTGACCAGGATTTGTGGTGTGGAAAGAATCCGATTGTGAGCGATCGATCTCACCTTTGGATCACCACGGTGTGGCAGGCAGAAAACAGACAAACCCTTCAGCCCTGAGCAAAATTCAGTGAAGCTGCCAAACTTGCAAACGCCAGCGGCGATCCAGAAGCAAAGACGCCATCCAGCTAAGCGGCTTTTCCTAGCCTGGAACCACTTACCACCCTTTTTCCCGAACAGGCTGTGTCGTCTGCGGACAGAAGCTGCTGCCGAACTCACTATACCGTCGGTGGCGTCATTATTGTGTGGTTTTTTTGTGTGTGTGTGATGTCTTTCCACCGAGGGAGGCAAGGACAGGAGGAGAGAGGATGACACCTACTTGTCACTCCAGGCTCCCGTCCACTCCACTTCACCCCACGGGTTCCTGAGTCTGATCAGCTTCTCCAGACGGCCACAGAAATCCACCTGCAAGAGTCCCAGGCAACTGCGGCTGTCCCCACCGGCGTCCGTGCCTCAGAGGATTCGCTTTCTGGTTTTCAAATGTCCCTGAACCGCCACACTTTTATTTGCTTTTAATGTGTGTTTTCGGGCCTTGGTCCGTGGCTCTATTTTTCACAATCTGATTGAATAAGTAGTGAGTCTAGCACAAAAACAAGTTTATGTCTGCTTTAACTTGGATTTAGATTTTTATAGTTGACTCTGCTCTTGATGTACGAGACCTAATGATAATAAATGCCCTCCCAAGAAATACTAACAGCACAGCACAGCCGTTGGCATTTATCGAGCGTGTATTATGAACCGGGCACAGTGCTAAGCATTTCAAGTGAGCTATTGCCTCATTTAAACCTCAAGACAATCCCGCGAGCTGGATGCTGTTATTATCCTCATCTTACGGCTCCAAAAATCGGTGACTTGGTGGTGTTAACTTATTCAAGATTACCTAGTTAGTAAGTGGCAGACGGAGGACGGGCACCTGGGCAGTCTATGTCCAAAGCCCACACTCATAAATCCGTACACACTTCCTTCCCCTGCTTGCGGAGCGGTGGCTGTGAGCCCGAGGGCCTGCATTTGCAAACGCCCACACAAATGCAGTGAATTTTGGAGTCTTAACTGTCTTACTTCCCTTCAGAGCTTCTGTCATGTCCCAGCCCAATGTTTATACATATTCCTATTTGAGAATTGACTTAGTTAAAGAGCGTATTCATGAAACGCAAACACAGGTAACAAACGTCCGTGCCATCTTAATATATAACAAGAGCTGAGACACCTACTGTATTTCCCTTTTTGCCTTGGCCATCAGGAAACCCAAAGCAAAATTAATTTCTCAGTTGTTACACTGTCTTTAGCCTAGATTGCCGTATTTTGCTTTAGTCGTATGGTCTTATTGTATCTATGCTTTTCATCGTAAACCACCTCAGATCCTTTTCGGGTGTAGGCAGAATGTAGTAAATAAAAATGAAAACCACAGCCCACACTTCCTTTGAGGGTGAACAGTGAGGAATCCCTGTGTCCTTCCCATGATTATACTCCGCCCTGAAATTCAGGGCCAATGTCGCTGCCTTTTTTCTCTTGGGGGATGCTAGGGGTCTCCACTGCTTCGGCTGCACAAACACACTCCTTGGAATGAGTGTAAAAACCTAACTGACAATTTCTACAACTTTCCTCCAGAACCTCCTTCCTCTTCCCGGCTACATCTCAGAGGAGAGCCTGCGTTTAGTGAGAACCCACGGAGCTACAGCTCCGAGAGGTCACGTCCCCCCGCTCTGAGTGGGTGTTAGCAGGGCCGCCTGAGGCCGGCGAAAGCTGACTGCCATGTGTGATGGCAGGGGCTCCGTGTGGCCAGAGAGAGGCGGCCCCTCGGCCTGGCAGGGCGACTCGGCGGTGATCCCTGCTCTTTTTCTCAGGAATGCGCTGGACTCGTGGGAATATCCTCACTTATTATCCTCACCCACCCACCCCCCCCCCCACCACCCCGGTTTTACCTCCTCGACTCCAGTGACGGAGTACGCGTGACCCTTAACCAGCTTCTGGCTGGTGACGGCTTCTGTTTCGACTGCACTGGAGACCTGGGTGGAGAAGAGGGTCCCCCTTAGGGTGGCTGACCCTGACCTTGCTGGGGCTGGTCCTACAGCGCTTTCCAAGGACACAATACCCAGCCACAGAGGGCCCAGCCCAGGGCAGCAACGAAGCTCAGGTAGACAGAGCATCTCCGCTCGACCCCACTTTAATTAGGCCTCCTGCTCCGGGCAGAGTGCGGTGTGGCTGCCGAGCCTGGAATATGATTACCAGCCTTTTAAATGTCACAGGAAACTGGGAAGACATTTATTCTCCAAGAGCGACCCCATGGTGCCTGCAGAAGACTGATTACCCGTGACGGCGGCTCTGGACGAGTCCCATTTTGCCACTGATTCCAAGATGGCTTCCCAATCATCTTTCCCGCTATGCAGACTCCCCACCCACGCCCCACCTCACGACTCCACTACAAACACTCAAACCCTACCAGGGTTTTCAGAGACATGTCGTTCACGTGTCTGAGGTCACTAGGTGAGGGCAGCAGAGGGACGAAGAGCAAGTGAAGGGGCAGGTGAAAACAGACCACAGGGCTGGGGGCCCCCAGGCCCTCGTCTCCATGCCACCTTGGCCCTCCACATAGACAACCCCCGGGACAGGCATGGCCCCTGCTTTCAGAACCTCCTCCCTGTTCTTCAGAGACCTCAAAGTCATTAGGTGTTGTCGATCGTCACATTTGTTTTCCAGAATCCCAAGAATACTTAGCAAAAAAGGCATAGCAACCGTAAGGCTAGGATCTAGGGATCGAGGTTACATTCTTCGGGCAATTCCCATAGGGGCTCAACAATGAGGGGAAATCGGGGCTCCTGCAATGAGCCCCATCCCAATTCCCACCTACCAATTAGGTCTTAACCAGCTCCACGTGCTGGGGACGAACACGTCACCAGACTTGCCCATTAAGACCCTGATTCTGCTCTGGCCCAAAGCCTTCGCCCCTGTCCAGCCCCTGCCCTACCACACATGGGGAGGGGGAGCAAAGAAAAGTCATCTCGGCTCACATCAATGGAGCAGGCCAGCAGAGACCCCCCACGGAGGGCCTTCCGGATGATCTGATACAGACTGGCTGGTGGCGTCCTCAGGTCGTAAAACTCAGAGATGCCACCCGTGAAATCCTCAAACCCCTCCACTGTGGACCCTCCAGCGAGAGCCTCATAAGAACCATTAAGCCTGTTGAAAAAGAAAGAAGACGTGCATCAATCACAGCCAACGGCAACCCCACGGAGGGGGCCACGCGGGTGGGGGCAGGGGCCATGCTCGGACTTGGTGTGGTCCAGAAGGCAAAGGAGGGCCCTTTGCCGATTTCACCGTGGACGAGAAAGGCGATCAGGCCACAGTGTCACGTGGCCAGCTCAGCGCTTTGCCGGGAACAATTCCCAGGCCACCTCTCACCATGAAAAAGTGGCCACTCCTGGAAAAAGTAAAACACAACCTTTCCAGAGCTGACCCAGGCTTCTTGGGTTTCGGGGGTGTATAGGAAGGAGGTGACCCTCTCTTGAGGCTGAGGGGCATCCCTCAAGGTTTGCCGTGGGAACAGGACTGCAGAGAAACTGGGGCTGCAGAAAAGAAGGCTTGAAACATCAAACGCCAGTGGGAAGGAGAATGACTCTTGAACAAAGGGTCGATAGACTGCTGAGTTTAGCCTCTAAGTACTTTGGTTTTCTTCTTCTTCTTCGTTATCCTTTTAAAAATTCACATGGACCTAAGGAGTTCCCTGGGGGGGTGAAGGAGGAGAAAGCTGAGGCACCAAGGGGCTGAGGCTTGACCCCCATGCGCACATTCACATGGAAGAGAGCAGAGCGTTTAAACTCCTAACCCAAATTTCTGTCTCTCTTAGTTACTGACAGACACAGCGCATGGAGGTCCGCGTGCTGGGAAAGACGTGGGCATGGCACCCTGAGTCTGGGGAGCGGGCGGTGAGTTCCTCCAGGAAGACCATGGGGTCTCGTGGCTCCTGAGAGCCCCCTACTCACTTGGCGTAGGCCTTCTCCAGCAGGGCGCTCCAGAACTCGCTCCCCTCTGCCGAGTGCACGAAGAGCAGCTCCCCGTCCTTGGTGGGCAGCCGGTCGTCCACCACCACCTCCACCCACTCGCCGCGCTGCCAGAACTGCGGGCGGGAAACACAGCGGCTGCTCGAGGGAAGAGCTGATGGGCGCAGTGAGTCTCCTCGGGGGACCTCGGGGAGCTCTGCGAATCTCAGCGCTCGGTCTTGGCCCGTTAGTGGATTCTAAGCTCCAAGCAGGAACTGTGTCTTACTTCCCCGTCCACACAGGAGAGGCCAGAAAAAGCCAGAAACATCGAATCCAGTGTCTGAGTTTGTGGATAAGAAAACTTGCCCGGCATCACGCGGCAGTGACAGTGGGTGACTCAGATCCACATCTCCTGACACTCTCAAGTGCTTTCTTTAAGGGCATGAGGCCTGGGGGAGACGGGAGGCGGGGTAGACGTGTGGATGATTGGATGGATGCATTAAAGCAGCGGTGCGCAAACTCAAGTGGTTCTCAAACTCAGAATCACCTGGAGGGACTGTTAAAACATGGACTTCTGGCCCCGGCCCCCGCCTCTGATTCAGTAGATCTGGGGTGGGACCCGAGAGTGTGGAAAGCAGGGTCAGGGGCCGTGAGCAAAGCACCATACCTGAAAATGAAAGATTCCCGCATAGTTCTTCTGGAAGTTCTGGTCCCTGGGCACCACGCGGGAAAGCAGCTCTTCATTCAAGGTGAGGGAGGCGATGGCGGCCAGAAGCCAGCAGTCACCTGTACCGGGTCACGGAGGACACACACTGGTCAGGCCAGGCCTGCAGGTCCCTGCTTTCTCTGACCCAGAGCCCGCGTCGCCTGCTCCCTTCTAAGTCAGATAGTCAGGCTCCCTTCCCCGCTTGTCTGACGGTCACGGGCAGCCATCAGCTCCTGCTGCCCTCTTAGAAGTCGTGTCCTCAGATCGAAAGTTCTCTGCTCCTCCCTATCACCCCCGAACGCCAACCACTTTGCGTCTCTTAAACACTCAAGCAGCGGAGTGAAAAATGAAAAAAAAAAAGAAAAGAAAAAAGAAACAAAAATCAGTCTCTTTTGTTCTTATTAGCAACTCCGATAAAACATTTGGTTGGGGGAAACATCGAATCTGTTTGTCCAGCCCAGGATGTGTGTGCGCACGCACGCGTGCGTGTGTGTGTTCTTTGCCCTGCGTGACGTTGGATGACAGAAAGCCGGCTCTCCGTGTGGATTTAGAAGGCTGCCCTTTTGTATTTCAGAGCTCACCATGACAGCCTTGATGCCTCATTGCTTACAACACTCTTGAGATATTGATTAGCATCGCATCATCGTAATTTGAAGCAGAAAAAATAAAAGTCGAGAGAATTTTAAAATTCTAGGGCTTGGTAATGGACATTTTTGAGACCCAAGTAAATGCAGAAGCAAACGGAAACCCCCTTTCTATGAGAAGCGGGACCTGCCAGTCATGGCGCTTCCTCAGAAGGCATCTTTGTCCCTCTGGGTGTTGACCGCAGCAGGTTGAGCACAGGCCTCGAATACCCCGTGCTTACCTGCACATCCTGGGGCGGGTCTAGCATCCCGAGATCGGTGTCGGCTTTCCTGACGTCCATTTATATACTCACACCAGTGTCTGAGATCTCAACTTCCTTACGTGTGCTTCTCACGGTATGAAAAGGCAGATCGTCTATTGGCCCAATGGCTGCCTCTTTCCAGCTTCACAGCAGAGCCCGACCTCCAGGAGTCTGCGGTTTGATGAATAGGTTTCTCCCTCCCATTCGTTCGGTCCAAATGGCTCCAAAATCCTGCCTGTGTGTCTCAGGCTTCGCCTTTCCCATATAGAAGAATCGGAATCTCTCACTGTATCTTCAGACGGAAGCCCCTTCCACCTTTCAGAGACCCAGTGAGGGTCGTGTCTAGCTCCACGTTTCAACGCTGTGGCCAGCATCGCATACATACTCCAGGCTGTGAACACTCAGGTTGCCTGAGCAAACAGGAAGTAAACTGGGGCCCGGGACCCGCCTCTGAGGACCTGTCATCTGCTCAGAAGGGCTCCATCGCCAGGTCATCCTGGAAAGCCCTTTGCTCGATCTGCCCTTCTCTCTCCCAACCGAGAGGTCCATGTTTGTCCCCAGATTAATTCCTTTCCCCAACCAACCTCATATCTTCTCTCTCTCTCTCTCTCTCTCTCACATGCGCATGCATGCACACACACCACACACACACACACCACCGCTTGCATGCATACGGCAGCCCCTCCCACCCGCTCTCACACCACAGACAGAGGCCACCCTCCCGGCAGCAGTCGAGGGCGGTAGGGGTGGTGCGGGCAGTCATAGATTTTATTGCTTCTCCTTAAAGAAGACTCGAGCGGGGCAGTATCTCATTAAAAGGCAACTTCCAAAGAGTGAATAAAATGACAAAGCATGTCTTCCCCTCCCTCCGGCCTTCCCGTTAACACCTGTGATCATGGCGTTCCTCTGCTCAGAAACCTTCGACTTCCTCCGCTGCTTAAGAGCAAAATGCAAACTAACAGGGCGTCGAGACCTTTACAGCAAACCCCCACCCCGTGTCTCAGGCTTTCCCCATTCCATTCCCACCGAGACTCTAACCTCCAGTCAAACTCGGATATGCACGAAGCAGGCCCCGGTCCTTCCACGGCCACGGCGTTTGTTCATTTGTCCCCTCTGCTTGCAAAGTACTCACTGCAGCACCACCCGGTGAATCTCTCGCCTCCTCCACGAAGCCTTCCCTGATGCCTCCCGCTCTCCAACTACAAGTCACCTCCTCTCCTTGAGTTTCCTAAAGACCTTAGTTATACTTCTCTGTGCACTGATCTCAAGCTGCTGCAGATCGTGGCCACCAGCTGGACTGGACTCAAAGCTCCGTCGTGCATCAGCTGCTTGGCAGACTTCCAGACCCCTCCCTCCCCAGAGCACCTGGCTTCGCTTGAGTGTGACTCTTTCTCCCTTGTTCCTCTCCACTCTCCTCCCGCAGAGCAAGGATGTGGCTGCTTTCATCTTGGCATCCACAGCAGATGGCTGACACATAGTAGGGGCTCCTTGAATGTTTGGTGAATAATAGTAAATAAGCGAGTCACTAAATGAATGAATGAACCGTATTTTGTTCTTGGGCAAATCCCCAGCAGGACCCGACATGGGTTTGCACCTGAATCCCCCTGGCATGTGGGGAGGTGGAGCCCAACCAGGACAAGTAAGTGTGAAGCTGACAGAGTCCACCTCCACCAAGATCACGGGCCCTTTGCCTCCGAAGCGCTGGGCAGAGGGAGATAACAGGAGGGGACCATCAGGCATACGGGCCTCTGGGGAATGAACGGGGTGACCGTTCAGCAACCCTCTGTGAGGCAGGTGGCCTCTCAGAGACCAGAGCAACCGCACGGCCTTCACTGCTGGGCATCGCCTGCCTCCTCTGATAGGGATGTTCTTGCTCTCAGACCACCCAAAACGCTCCTTAGACATTATAATTCCAGGCACGGAAACAAAATGCCCCTCAGCTACTGACATCAAATGAGGCTTCCCAGCTGGAGGAAAGTTTAATTTTCTCTTCATCTGCTTCACTCCCGACATTTCACAGGCCCCACCTGGCTCCCGTGGCAAGCACAGAGCTCCGAGGAGATGCGGGGCGTACGCGGGCTCTCGGATGCCTGCCAGGGACGACGTAAGGTGCGAATGCATTGTCACAGCAGAGGTGCTTTTCCCTAGGGGACGTGTCCAGATGAGCGCGTCCCCCTTCAGAGAGTCCTCGTGGGAGAACTGACATGTCTTCTGTTGCTTAAACGGTTTCAGGAGCTTGTTTTGGGGACCTGTCTTGAAGCTTCTGGCACATTACTTGGGTTCATCTCAATGAGGACACAACTTTGAAATTTGAGCATAATTTTGATTTTCAAAAGCAGCCAAGAGGCTTTCGGATCCAAGTTGAGTAGTGAATAAGGTGGACCAAAAAGCTGGGAAATGACCTTAATGAATGAGCACCTCCTCCCCAGCCACTTGCAGAGAGGGCTGGTCATGGGTGAGTTTTTTCCAGCCAGGGAGGTGGCGGGAGTGCAGGACGAGCGGGGGGGTCCTTTGGGGCCACTGACTTCATGGGAAGTCGGGGAACAACCTGAGCTTTGCACTCCCTACTCTTTATTCGGGTTATATATGTAATGGGCTTCAAATTTATTAAAATAGTAAACTGATTTTTTTTGTTGTTCCACTTAAATAATGATCCCCTGGCACCTCCTGCCCTCGGCATCGGAGGACTTCGGGGCTTCCAGAAGCCAGACGGACCTCAATCACCACAATGAAGCCATCGCTCTGCTGTCAGGGGAAGTTCTACGTCAATCAAGGAATAATAACCCTGAGTCAGGCTTTGTTACAAAAGAAATCTTTGAATTCACAAATTCCCTCTGCATATTGTAATCGAAGCCAGTGTCATCATAGGTCACGGGCCACGGGAACTCAGGCTGTCACGAGGGAACTTCCCGAACGCCAGGGGAGGACGTGGAGATGCTCTGGCTACCGAGAGAAGGAGGGAGGAGGGAAAGAAAGAGCAAGGGTCGGACACTGGAACCCCTTCCCCACCTCGAGGTCGACCAGTGCGGGGGAGCAGAAGCCATGGTTGTCAACCCCAGGAGAAAGACGAAGCAGGGAGGACGAATGTCCCGGAGAGGACCGGGGACTCTGGCAGCGGAGAACTCAGAAGGCGAGCGACACCCCCCAGCGCCCCCTCTGCCGTCACACTGTGTCGCGGAGGGCAGGGAGGAAAGGGCAGTCGGCCCGCCTGCCGAGGCCATGGTGACTGTGTGGTGACACGTCGGCACCCACTGAGTGGGCCTGGGTCGGCCCGGGGAGGTCCACTAGACCCTGACGGTACCCGGAGAACAGACCACGCTATACGCCAGTCACGACTCCAGGAGACCAGCCAGAACCCGGGGGACAGCACGAGGTCCCGCTGGCCCCTGTCCCATAGACCAGAGGACATATGGCCTTCCTTGTATCCAGGCACCATCTGGGACCTT